>NC_056750.1:271505493-271597993 GCF_019279795.1 Protopterus annectens
ACCAAATGTCTCTGTGTTAATAAAAATAAATACTCTTACCTCATGTGCTTTTACACCCAAAGGAGTTATTAAATTGTCCCGCACTTCATACCTGTCCATTTATTTGCCTTCTTTACTTTGAAACCTTACCATGTACTTTGTTTTTCATTTTCTTCTGTCTTTTCTGTTACTCCACGTTTGCCTCCTATTACTTTCTCTGCATATATTTTCTTTTCTATCTCACTGCTGTTCTTCAGGATTGCCTCTGCATCCTCCTTTTGTATTTTCTCCATAATGTCGCCCAGGAAACATCTCCTTTATTTTCTGGCTCACTCTGTCCACTATTTCTTTAAGTATATCACCCTACAACCTTTCCAACTGGAAGGTTGTAATTATACATCCAGCATTTGCTGAATCATCTCCATTAAACAGGTTTCTTTGAAAATTTCCTCAGAATCCTGCACACATTCTTCAGTCTTGATAGTTGCTTTCTCCTCCATATGTTTCATTGCTCAATCATCTCCTTCTCTCTCCATCTGCCTCCCTGTTTCTCCAGGCTGCCTCTGTGCCTGGAATGGAAACAGGAAGTACTCCTCCAAAATGGGTCCCACTCACAACAATGACGAGTAGGGGAAGTTCTCTGATAATCAGGCCAAACTTCTCTGAGTAGTATAATTACCACCATGGGGCTCCCCAAAAAAAGATCAGTAGCCCATTCACCTGGAATGGGACTATAACCCACAGCTGTCTGGTCTTCTAGCACCAATGCTGAGTGTGTTGGCTGTTGTGCATCTGACACTGCTGAATAATAATAACAACATCAATAATAATAATAATTATAACAACAATAAGTGATTAGATGATACATATTTTGTTTATATCAAAAACACAACGTGTAACCTAACTGACATGAAGACAGACATATCTTAATGGCCTGTTCTGGGCAATGTCTCATTTAACTCATTATGGCTACAGTGCCATCTTTAAAGAGCATATGGGTAGCAAAGTTTACAGATGATTTCAAGGTAGCTGACATTGTAACAACAGTGAATAATCAAGCAAATATACATAATTATTAGCATGCATTGTTTAAACAGACTGAAAATAATAATATGAAATTTAACAGGAAAATATGTAAAGTCATGTATCTTGCGGTATAAAAACTTGCACCCAAATTTTGCAAGTAAGGAAGTATTATCAGTATGCTCACAGTTTAAAGATTTGGGTCTGATGGTAAATGATATGCTGGATTTTACTAGAAATATAAACTTGGTGGTTGGGAGATTATATTGCTTTATAAAAAAACATATTATGAACAATAGCATCTAGACATAAAGAAGTCCCTATAGCTTTGTATGTGTGCTTAAAGGCCCACTAATTGTACTACTGATTTCTGTCTTTAAAGCTTAAATAATATTAATAAATTAGAAAGGATTCAGAAGTTCTGCACTAGACAAATTACTTCCACCAGGTTTTGGAGCCATGATGCAAGATTATCTGTTCTGAAACCATATTCAGTACATTAGCAAAACTGTAGAGGGAATTTGATTTGGGCCTACAAAAGCATGAAATATGAAGTATTACAAGCAGCGATAGGAATAAGCTTTATAATATACAGAAAGCACCTATATGTTGAAATAAACTGCCCTTAAGGGAAAGAAAGTAAAGTTTCTTAATCATTCAAATTTCAGCTTGGCAGTTATTTGGGAAACTTGCTTACAAATATCTCCTAGGAATAAGGCTAATTTATTACCTCCTACAAGTTCCTGAGCTGTCCTGCAGCACTGTAACTTTGTAACTACCTGGTAGGTTATTCATTTCCAAAAAACAGATGCTCACTCTGCTGGATCTATTAACTATCTAGTTACTGATAAAACAGATGGTCATTCCATCAACATCTCTGCTGAAAATCAATTAAGTTGAAATCTAAACTAGTGTGGATGTGGTTGTTCATATGGCTTTTAGCAACTAAAATCTGTACAGTGTTACTTCCAGTGAAAGTATTTCTCATAAAAAGTGTTTGAGTTAGGAGCACAAGAACTCTCTTCTCTAGCTATAATAGGATTCATAATTATCCATTGAAGGATTATTCTTTGATGGAAAAATCCAAGAACATGATTCACTGAAAACTGCTTTCAGTGAACGTGATTTCCAGTTTTTTTTTTGAAGCGGTTTTCAGCAATTCAGTAGTTGCACTGCCTTACATCAATGCATAATCCTTCGACAAACATTCATGTTCCCTAAAAATATACTTGACCAGAAGTCTAAAGAAATTCTATATTACAAAGTAGTTGAAATGAAACACTGAGCAACAACATAAAGGACAACTCACAGTTTTAGGCTAGTGGCAGTACCTACAAACCTAATTAAACTTTTGCAAAAATTGTACAAGGCACTCCTAACCAATTTTCTGGATAATGATTTTGTTTAACATATATAACACAGGTTTTTGTGATTCTTTGCCTGTACTGTTATCAGACCTTCCTTCAGACAGTCAGCCTATTCAATCCCATCACCATGTAAGAGCCAACAAAGAAGGGTCATCATCCACGCAGCCATCAGGTGTAGTTTGAGCAATTTTTGATTTTCTCTCCATCCGTATCCTTACACATACTTGATGAGGTATCAGGGAAGGGCATGCAATGGACTGCCTGCAAAGGGTGCCCCTCCTCCCTTCTGCAAGAAGCATGCCCTTCAAATAGTCCTGCTTCTCCTGTCAACTTATGGGTTGGTCTCTACAGTCTTCACCAGTGTGATTGCAGTGCTCTCTGTCCATCTGAGAACACTCCTTCCCCCTCCTAGCCTGACTCCTCCAGTGCTAAGACCACTAACTAAACCTAGTTACCTGGGTCACATTCTGGGATCCATCCCTCTGCCCAATGCATGTTTTGTCTATCCATAGTCAGTACAGCATCTCTTTCCCTTATAAATCATGTTAGAACTGCAGTGAATGAGGAAGAGGTCACTGCTACCATACTCCTGGACCTTTCAAAATCCTTGATTTGGCTTATTCGCCCCTCCATGTTCAACAAGTACATTTAGGATTATTAAAGCCTAACAGTGGATTGTTTGTCAGCTACAGTTAACTGTATTACATCAAAGCTCTGCCTTGTGGAGTACCTCAGACATCACTCCTTAGATCATCATTCTGCACTATTTTTTCTGACAGCAAGCATTCTTTATGACCCATCCAATATAAAATGGTTCAAAGATGACACCAAAATCCTAGTTAGTCATAAAAGCAAGGACAAAGTGTGGAGTCAATTTAATTACTTCTTACAGCCATGGAAATAGGGCATGTACACAGTGCATAATAAAAAAGACAGGAATGACCCCTGAGATACCCAACACATCTGAAGAATTTTTCCTAGAAACAATGTACAGGGCATATCCCAGGGACTAAGAGGCAAACCTCTCATGAACTGTGGAAGAGAAACCACACTGTGTGCATAGCTACTTTGTTAGGATTCTGTGATCTGTGATGTCAAATACCACCAAGATATAACAAAGGCTGAAGACTTCTGTTGATTTCATGTCCTTATGAGGTCATTAGCAATCTTAAGTAGTAATGACATAAGTAGTATAGCCTTAGTGCTATATCTAGATCTAAAACCAGGCTATGAAAGATCCAAATGGCTATGATATCTAACATATGAATGTAACTACATATACACTGCTTTTTTTAATTTCTCCAAATTGTTTGGGTTTTTAATACCATAATGGGAATAGACCCCTTTCCTAAGTCAAAGTATGATTAAAGTTCATGGAATTAGTATTGTTTTAATCATTGATGTTAGCCAGAAGTGCTCTTTGAAGCATCCATAATGTGCCCAGTAATGACTCCTTCTGCAGTTTGTATGGAATTACATGTATTAGTAGCATATCTAAGTAAGACTGTAAATTCTTTTTTACAAGACCGTTACTCCTACTACTATTGGAACTGTCTGGGTATCCTCCTTCCACATTGCCTTTGTTTCTGCCTGCATATACTGGTACTTTATAACTTTGTGTATCTCTGTACGTAAGATGCTGTAGTCACTGGGTGTAGCAATTTCAATGATCAATGCTACTTTTGCCCTGTTTTCATGGACTACAATATTTGGTTTTCTTGCATCTATTTTTTCAACTGTTGATAATGGGTGATCCCATGTGATATAAACTTCATAATTTTCTATAATGCTTTGTGGCTCATGTTTCCAGTGTTTTTCAGCTACTTCAGTATTATAATGTTTGCACAATCCCCGATGCAAAAGTCTTTTCACATTATTATGTCTTTCAGTATATAGTCCTGCCATTAATATATCAGAACCAGCAAAAGATGTGCGACTGTTTCCAATCATGTTTTACAAAATCTACATTTGTCTATTTCTCCCACATGTTCAATGGACTTTGTAAACCAATGTGTATGTAGTCTACTGTCTTGGGCAGCCAATATTAACCTTTCATCATCTGGTTTAAATTCATCTCTCCTTTACCATTCCTCTGCTCAATCCTGATTAACATGAAATTGTTCCAAGAGCTTTCTATACTTGCAACTATATTTATGCATTTTCCACATTTGTTGCCTTCTTATCTGATCCCTCACGCTACATTATTTATTTTGTTTTTTGGCACATTCAGTTGCTGCCTGATTTTTATCTACTTCTGGTTTGATTTCCACTCCCGCTCAACACCGATATGCTTTTGTTAAACTAAGCAGGGAAACCATTTTAGACTTATCTTCCTCATGTTTTAAAACTTTCACTACATTTGGGTCTTGTGAGGTCAGGAGATATGTATGCAGTCCCATGACTGCAGATCTATACATGTAATCAATTTTGAGGAGGTCCATACCTCCTTCAGAACAGGGAATATATAATCTTGGTATGCAATGATTTTTATAAATCATTTCATAAGCATGAAGCATCCTTCTTTTCCTGTCCAACCAATCCAACACCTTTTGGGGCCAGTCAATCACTCCAAAACTTTAAATTAAGACAGGAAGAGCAAACTGGTTTATAACTTGGACTTTGTTCCTAGATGTCAATGCTGTTTTCAGTATTAATTTTACTTTAAAAAAATTCCTAAGTTTTATTTGCATTTGTTCATATTTTATTGTTGATCCTTTGTCAGTTCCCAAATATTTATATACTCCCTCTTGCTCAAGTACTTTTACATCACATTCCTATCCCAAACTGATGTTTTCTCAATGCTTCAACTTTTCTGCTTTAAAGGTTGCTTTTGCACATTTATCAAGACCAAATTACATCCTTATATCACCAGAAAATATTTTGACCACTTGCAGTTGTCCTTTCAGTTCCTCATCCGAGGAACTATACAATTTTAAATCATCTACAAAAAGATGAGAAGTCTTTATACTTTGTTGTTTTCTGGGAGCCAAATTGTAACCATGACCTAATCTGTTAAGTAGACAGCTTAATGGGTTAAGGGCAAGACAAAAGAGCATCAGTCACAGAGTCACCCTGGAATATCCCCCTTTGAATTGTTATCCCTGGAATAATAATTTGTCCTTTATCATTACTTAACTGCAAAGTGTTTTGTCACTGTTTCATGGTCAATGTAATGTAATCGATTGGTGTAGGGTGTATTTTATACATTTTTAAGTACTCTTTTTTTTCCATGAATATGGGATAATCTCAATTGCTTTTCTGTAGTCTATCCATGCCATACATAGATTTTTTCCCCTTTTTGCAGTTCTCCATTATGACTTTATTTAACAACAGATGATCCTTTGTTCCATATGACTTTCTTTTATTACCCTTTTGTTTTATTGTAATGATTGAGTTTTCTTCTAAATGACTATAAACTCTGTCAGCATCAATTCCAGTGTATAGCTTATACATTGTTGAAAGAAAAGTTATTGGTCTATAGTTTTTAGGACAGCTCGCAGGTTTGCTCTTACGCAGATGTATTGTTTTTCCTGTTTTTTAACCAGGCTGGTGTCTATTCGGGGTGAGCATATAAATAGTTCTTACTCATGGCTAAATCTTCATGTAATATGTTAATACTTTTAGCCAGAAGTTAGGCACTTTTTCTCGTGGGCCTGGGGTTTTCCATTTAGGTGCTTTTCTTAACTTTGTTTCAATTTTTCTGGCCATTACTTCATCTCATTTCATTTCCTGTACATTTGAACTTCTTATTCTCTTTTTTACATTTTCTATCCATTTAGCATCTTTGTTATGTTCCACAGGATCTTCATAAATATTTCTTCAAAATGTATCTATTTCTTCTTTTTTTGGTGGTGTTTCAATTCCTTTTGCTTTGTTTCCCAGTTCTCTATAAAACTTTTTGAGCCATCAGTAAATTGCTTACTTCCTTTATAGTTATCTGCATATCTTCTAAGTTTTTCTGCCTGTGCTGATAGTTTTAAGTGTATTATTTGTGATAGTGCACAATAGATCCTGATCTGTTCTGAAACTGCACATTGTTTTTATCATGTCAACCTTTCCGAGTATTTTTGTTGATTTGTTCCTTCTTCTATACTCTTCTATCAGTGACTCTTCTTGTCCTAATTGCTTTACAGTTTTCTCTATTTGACACTTTCATGATGGCATTCATTTTCTCCCCTTCCTTTCCCTTACTACCCTGTGTTTTTGTTGTAAGACTTTATCTGTTATTAATTTAGCTGCACAGTAATATATGCTATTTAATTATGTTATATCACATGAATCTCTATGGACAGGCCTAATTATTGTATTCATTTGTTTTATCAAACTTCTAACTTTTTAGGGTTTTATTGAATTTCTGTATTCTATTTCTTTCACTGATTTTAATATGTCTATCCATCTCTATTAAATCAAGCAACTCTTCTCTTAGACCATTTTCATTTAAACTGAGGGCACATTCTTTGTTCTCCATTTTCTGCCGTCATTTTGGAGAAAGTTCCAGAGCATCTTCCTGTGCTACATTCTCTTCAGTTTCATCCTGTGTCAACCTTTGCTCTTTCATATGGGAACTCACTGGCCTGTCACTCCACAACATTGACTGCATCAGAGTTGCCACAGTTTCCTGTTCCTTCCCTTGGCGTGAAACTCCAACTGAATGTTTATACTGGTTTCCTATGAAAGGCTCCAAAGTATCTTCATATGGCAACTAAACAGATGTTTACTGCTCCACTGGTTTCTCCTTCATTTAGGGATCCATTGTTCTAGCCTGTTGTGATATTATCGGAGTTAGAATTTCTACTCTAGACCCTTCACTTTGCAGGTAATCCATAACTACAGTTTCTGTTTCTTTAACATCTCCAATACTAACCTTATTTTCTACTTTTCCTCTTTGTTTTCTTATTTTTGTATTGTAAAATGTTCTATGTCCGGATGCCTTTGCCTGTATGTCTCTTCAAATATCTTTGGTGCTGCTCTTTTTGTATTAATTAGTTTTGCTTTCTCCTTTGCACAGATATTGAACCATACTAAATCTGTTTTTCTTTCCCATGTCCATATTTCTTCTTTAGATGTCTTCTGCTCCTCCTGTTTCTCCTTACTTTGGGGACATGTTCTATCATGCTGTGATATAACCTGCGTTAGACTTTCTGCACTAAATCCTTCGCTAAACAAGTATTCCATAACTTCAACTTCTATTTTTTTTTTACTTCTACTTTACTAATCTTCTGTTTTACATTCCCTCTTTGTGATCTTATTGTTTTATTGTGAAAGTTTCTATATCTGGATGCCTTTGCTTGTATTTCTCTTTTTATATCTTTGGGACTGCCTTTTTAGTGTTGATTAATTTGGCTTTCTCCATTGCATAAATATTGCACCATATCAGATCTTTCTTTCCCATGTCCATATTTCCTTTTTATACCTTTCCAAAGTCTCTAGATTTTATTTTTTATATTTTCACACTTTCTCAGTCGCTTTTTCCAAACAGCACAATATTTCTTGGTCTATATAATGTGTTTCACGAATCTGTTGTATTAATGAATGCAAATTTTTATTTGAAGCTTCTGACAGTTTTTCTTGTGGAAGTATTTTTCTTTCCTTGAATTTCTCTCTTAATCTGTTTCTCTGTAACATTACCGATGAGAGGGAAGATAGAGCTATGACAGAAATTATCCAGATTGTACTGACTGGGAATACAAGTGCCTCTTTAGGAAATGATGGAAAAATCCCCATCTTCAGAGATGATAGATAACTGGACCAAGACATTCTTGGTAAGATCCAGTCAATAAAATCAACTCCTCCCAGTTAAGATCCAGGCAAACCATATTCAAAACATTCTAATGAATTATGATTGTGTCCTGGTCAATAGAAAGAATCTGATTTTATGAATGTTATCAGCAAAAGAAATGTGTGGATTTCTCATGTTTTTAAAAATCTTTACTGAGTTATCACTTAAGACATAGGCAAATATATATTTATATAAAAGAAAACAAACCATGTTAACACATTCCTAGTTACAAACATCATACATCACATATGTTTTTGTACAACTATCACCAATCCAACATTACATAAATTTCCCAATTCTTGCCTTCCCTTAAATCTCAGTCCTCCTCCAAAACATTATTCTACATGCATTGTTCACAGAATTTCCGTTTTTTTGTCTAAAGACCCAACTTCCAGTTATTTTATCTCATTTCCATTTTCTAGTAATTGTTTTTTGGCAGCCATAAGAATTAAACTTAGCAAGGCCTTGTTACATCTAGGCAATTCATATCTTGTATCCCAGCTAAAAAAATAATTTCCTTAATTACACCCATTTGCTCACCCAATATTTCTGACAAAGTACTCTAGGGAAACTTTTTTAAGTTTGTCAGCTCATTACACTCCCAAAGCCTATGCTCCTAATTATTTCTTTCTTCCATTCACACCTCCAACATTTGCTACCTACCTAAGGAAAAACTCTTTGGAGTCTGCTTAAGGTGGAAAAATACCTATGCAAATACTTCCAAGCAAAAAGCATAACTATGCTAGACTTGGGAGCCAAACATACAGCCTCCCACTGTTTCCTTGTGAATTGCTAATCCAGTCTCTCCTTCAAAATTTTTCTAATCTCATCTGATTTTTATAGTTATTGTGCAATATTTTAGATGCTCTAGTAATTATCCATTTTTTAACAACAGCTTCTGTTATAGATTCAATTAAAAACTCTACCACAGCAGGTCTTTCAGTTAGGATTCCCCTATCTACTTTTCTTTGATTGGAAAGACAGCTTGAAGTCCAAATGACTTCTTGGCCTCTTTCCATTCTATTACGTTTTTCTCTCTAGTTATTTCCTCCCATTGTTTCCTTTGCCAGTTTTCCTCCAATAAATTCCAGCCCCGCTCTTGCCTATTCTCTGTGCCTCTAATTGCAGTCATCCTATCAGCAAAATCTCCTTTCTCCACTGTTGTTTTGGATTAGTTCTTAGAATATGCTCAACTACTTTATGAATATAATATTCTGTATGACTGTTGTTATTCTCCTTAAGAATCTGCATCCAAAATTCTACTCTCTCATTATTTTTTGAATTTCCCCTATTTCATTATCCTTTTCCACTTTGAATTATGGCTTTCTGGTTGTGATATGTAAGTTAGCATCAACTGTGTAGCCCTAAAATATCCGTTCATATGAGGTAATCCTAAACAACCATGTTCTGTTGAAACATATCTCACTTGACCCCTGACCTCTTCCCCACTCAGATAAATTTCTTCAACTCTTTATTAATTATTGTCCATAACTTCTCGTCTAGTTGATAAAAATATGCCTGACCTTTATATAAAACTAAAAGGATTTAATTTTCACTGCTTGTGTTTTGCTATCCATATCTATTAACAAGAGCTTTGAGTTTGTCAGTTTTTGTTACGATCTTTTGTTTAATCTCTTCCCACATACCCTTAGCTGCCATAACAGGATCCTTTTTAATCCATACTCCTAAATACTTTATTTTATCATGCCCCCATACATATTTATTTATTTTATTGACATTTGGTTACCGTGAAAGTCCGACTGGATAGAAACCCATTTTCAGTACAGGCCCAGGGCTCCAAATTACTACAAAACACTTTAAGAATGATAATTATACAATCTTCAAAAATAAAACAAAAACATCCGCAGTTTAAATAATTATAACAAATTAGACATAATATAAAAACAATGGTTAAGAAGTTAAGAATCGATACAATGTATATGACAATTATTTAATATTTAGAGAAATTTTAGACAGTTTGTAGAGAATTTAAGGTTAAGTTAGTCTAATCAAACAGGAATTGCAATATGAAGCGAGGGCAAAACAGGCTTATGGTATATTTAGAGAAAATGTCAGGGAAAATAATTAGATAGCACTAAGGAAATAAGTGAAAAAGGGGAAGTATAAGGAATGAAAAGGTACTTGCTCACATTTATGGATATAATTTATTCTGGTTTTAGCAAGAACAAAGCCAGATTTTAGCTAAGAAGTCTTTCAGAGTGGTTTTGAAAAATGGGAGGGAGGGTATAGACCTGATGGATACAGGTAGGGAGCTCCAGGCCTTAGCAGCCTTGTACGATCGTAACAAAAACTGAGAAACTCAAAGCTCTTGTTAATGGATATGGATAGCAAAATACGAGAGACTGAGAATACCCAGGAATTTTTGGTCACTGGATTGCAATGACCGACTGGGAGCATAGCTGTGTATGTGAATGTTTTTTAGTGCTGGTCAGGCAGATGGACGATGGATAATTTTACAGGTGGCAAGAAGCTGTGTATATGTTAGTTGATGTGACTGTTCTAAACAATTTAGGCTTTCCAGGTCTGGGTTCTGAAAGGGCTTTGTGCTGCAAATTTAGCAAATTTGTTATAGCATTGATCAAGTTTCAATTTTTTTGAAGCCTTGAGGTTAGGAAGGATGGGAGCCATAAAGAAGAGCGGGGAGGAGATAAGCAGTGGCAAGTGTAGTTTTAATTGCATCAGTGAGAAAGCTTTTGGCTGTGTAAAGCATCCCTAATTTTTGATGAGTTTTTCTTATGCAACTTTGTATATGCAGGTTAAATGTTAGGTTATCATCCACTATCACCCCTAATAGTTTGCTATGTGAAGTGACTTCAATAGTTGTATTATCAAGAGAGAGGACTTTAACTTTTGTTTTCTCATGAGAGAGGTGTGGGGAAAAAGTAATAGTTTGGTCTTTTTTGGGTTGTGCATGACTTATGAGTTATGAAACCATGTTTCAGTGGCTGTTAAAGATTCCTGAGTAATTTGTTTGAGGTGTACCATGTTTTCAGATGTGCAAATAAGAGTGGAATTATCTGCATATTGTATTAGGGTGGCTTGCTGTGTGGATGTATAGAGGATGTTGGTGAAAATGGGAGGTAAGGTTACTAGCATGGAGTGCCATTTTACTAACTGATACCTATTGGACAGGTAGCTTTTGAACCACAGAAGGGTGGGCTGAGAGGGACCTAGTGAGGGCAACTGAAGTAGGAGTGTGCTGTGACAAACTGTGTTGAAAGCTTCAAACAAGTCTAGAAATAAGGAAAGGATTAGTTTGCCATTACCTTTAGCTTTCTTGACAGCATCTATATAGGTTAAAAGCACAGTGCTAGTACTATGGGAAGGAAGGGATCCACGTTGTGTAGGGGATAGAAGTTCTTCCTGCAGGAGATAGTCTAGCAATTGTTTTTGAATACATTTTTCAAGTTTTGGCAAGGGGAGATAAGATTGCTATATGTCTAAAGTTATTAATGTCTACTGATTTCCACCTTTGTGCAGAGGGATAATGTGTGACTTTTTCCAGGGAGAGGGAATGTAGTATTCCTGGATATACCTATTTATAAGGATTGAGAAAGGATAGGCAATGCTATTGGCTGCTATTTTTAGGTACTCACTTGGAAGGTCATCAGATGAATAAGAGGAGGGTTTAAGTTTAAGTGTAGTTTTATATAGGATGTGGGCACACGTTTGAAGGTAAAAGTGGATGTGATGATATATGGCTGTTGGGCAGGAAAGGGTTTAGATGTTGAGGACTCTGTAGTTAGAGATGCTACACTATCTATAAAATAAGATTTGAACTGTACTGCAGTTTCAAGTGGTGAGTTATCTGGAGAGTAGTTTAGGTTGAATTTTTGGCCAGGACATAAAATTTCTTTAATGGATGTCCAAAATTTTTTACAGCTGTATTAAGTATTATTCTGAAAGTTATTACAGTGTAGTTTTTTTCTTCATTTATTTGCTTTTTATTCTGATTGAGAAGCATTCTGAAATTTTCAAGACATTGAGGTATTTTATATTTTTGCAATACTTTCTTTCCATGCTTTTTTCTTCCCTGCATTAACATTATACTCTTTTTGGACAGCCAAGTTGCATTATTTGTTTTCAGTCTCTTCCTTTTAGGAGGTGCAAGGCTATTTAGGATATTTAGGAAAGTTGTATTGAATTCAACTGCAGCATTGTCTAAGAGGATGATTTTTAGGAACTTCTAGTTAATACACGATTGTGTAGTAATAAACATTTCTGGGTTAAACTTGGAAAGGTTACATGTAGTTTTATAAATATGCTGTTTAACTGAATGTGTGAGATGTCAAGTCATATAGACTGGGAGATGATCACTGAGAGATACACTGACTCTCAGGTCAATTTGGAAGTGACAGCAATCAGTTGATAACCAGAACAAAGCAATTATCAAAGAGGTGTGAGTAAAACAGGTTGTCTGTCATTTCCTGAGACTAAATAACTGGCATATGCAGTACAATCTACTAGTCAAGAAAAAGGGGACAGTGGACAACTTAGTAAGAGGTCCTTAGAGTGCATGAACTATTACACAGGAATGTTTAATCACAGAGCAGGCATGTATTTAACAGATTAAAGTTAATATGCAGCAAGGCTCTTCATGATAAATATGCTTAGATTAAACAATGACAAAATTCTCAAAGAGCTTGAAGGTGTAGGGCTTTGTGGCTGAGCTCCTGCAATATTGAGGTCAGATGCAGTGACCACAGGCAATTAATGCAAAATTCTCAATAAACTTGTAGGTGTAGGGCCTTGTGGCAGAGCTCCTGTAATATCGAGGAAACATCTTGTGACCACATTATATTAAATAATGACAAAGTCTCAATCAGCTTGTTAGTGTAAGGCCTTGTGGTAGAGTTCCTACAATACTGAAGTCAGATGTAGTGACCGCAGGAGAGATAATATACTTGACCTGATCATCACAAACATGGGGTCCAAATGCTCCGCACCGGATATAAACCCCTCACTAGTAAGATCTGATCATAAACTGAAGGTATATCACCCCCCCCCCCCCAGAAAAAAGAAAACAGTGAAAAAAAAAAGCTGAAAAGCTGCTCTTAAGTCGTCGGAAATATATCCTTAAGCCTACTGGGTCAATGGAAACCACATCCCAAAATGCTGAATCCTTCACAAAAGCCTTCTATGGACATCTCCAGGAATGCATGGATCAGGCAATCCCAACTAAACCAAGACCCTCTCCACTAAGGGAAACGCCCGGGTTTGGTGGACCCCGCTATAAACAAACTGTACAAAGAAGGAAGCTGCTGCAGGACAGAGCCAAATCCCACAAGGGAAAGGCTTCCGAAAACTTCGCGCTTCTCAAAAACATCTAAAGCAAAACTTGAGAAAATATTTGAAAAGGACAAAAAAGATAACAAACAAGCAAATCTTCTTCAATTATGTCATGTCCTTTGGGGAAAGAGGAAATTCTCTGATGCTCTGGTGCACAATAACACAAAAATTCACTGACCCCTACTGACATTGCCAACATTCTGGCAGATAGGTTCAGTGCAAAAATTCTCCCCTCCCTCCCCTAAAGATGAAGTGTAACTATCCTGCTGAAAATGTAACTCACCTGTCATCACACACACAGGTGAAATCAGCACTCAACAAGGCAAAAACACAGCATCTATGGGGACGGTATCCCGGTCGCGTTGTTACGTGAACAACAGTGGTCCCCATAATAAAGGGGGCAAACTGACCCAGGTAACCAATGCTCCCATAAGTTTAACCAGCCTGATCTGTAAGGCTATTGGTGATCTGCAGACCCTTGATCCCACACAGCAGTTTTTTGTAAAAGGCAGATCCTGCCTCCTTTGACAAGAACACCACAATACCACACATGGCATCACATGGCAGCCTAGCAGTAAAAAATGTAAATCCATATGTCACAAGACATGCAGCAAAATTAAAAAAACAGAACCATAAGGTTAAGATTGCTGGAGCCATGTCAGACTAAACCCGAAGTGGGGTGGTGTCCCACAGTCAGTCTTGGGTCCACTCCTATTCGGCATTTATTTTTCAGATGTGAAAGCAAACATGGAAGGATGCAGATGACTGCAAACTGGGCGCCATAGTGGATTCACCTGCTGACACACACATCCTACAGAAAGGTCTCACTGAAACGGACAACTGGTGCCGGAATCATGGCCTCAAACTTAACGCAAAAATGTATAGTCATCCCAAAGTACCCACAAACTATCACGTAGACAATAACCCACTGAATACAGAAGATGTAATCAGAGACCTGGGGACGACAACCATGTTGCCAAAGTGGTCAGAAAGACTTTCTACCTAGCCCATCTCATCATGAAGGGATTCTCATCCAGATCAAAGGAGGTCATTGTACCTCTGTATTCCTCCCTCATCAGGCCCATGATCGAATATAATGCTCCATTTGGGATGTATCTCACCCGGCACATGCAGCAACTGGAAAGACCCCAGAAGTACCTCACCAAGAGGATCATAGGTCTAAAACATGTGCCTTATCCAGCTAGATTAAAGAAACTCCAGCTCTATTCAGTAGCATACCGCCTGCTCAGAGGTGATTTGTGCCTAACATACAGGGCCATGTCCAACCAGGAATTGATGGACATGCTCCATCTCAAAAATCCAAATCCACCAGAACCACACGAGCTAAAGATTTCAACCTCTGCACAAATATGAATAGGACATGCTGGAGGGATAGATTCATAACACAGAGGTTACCCATACTCTGGAACAAAATCCCAGTTCACGTGAGACAGAGCCCTTCATTGGCACTGTCCAAGGAAAATCTCGCATGGCATGGAGATCGTAAAGTTTACCCGGGATGACCAGTGTCACTACTAGACAGAGGTATAGTTTACTAAATAATGGGGTTCCACATGTGTCACTACTAGAGGCGCAACTACATAGTATGGGACATCACTGTTGGCTAGGCTTGTAAATGCCCCCGGGCAGATAGCCTAGTACACTACTATGAAACTATGAAACTATGAAATAATGACAAAATTCTACATAAGCTTGTAGTTGTAGGGCCTTGTGTCAAAGCTCCTGCAATATCAATGTCAGATGTAGTGACCACAATCTATTAAATAATGACAAAATTCTAAATAAGCTTGTAGTTGTAGGGCCTTGTGGCAGAGCTCCTGCAATATTGAAATCAGCTGCAGTGACCAAAGGCTATTAAACAAAGGCAAAATTCTCAATAAGCTTGAAGTTGTAGGGCCTTGTGGCAGAGCTCCTGCAATACTGAGGTCAGATGTAGTGTCCACAGGCTATAAAACAATGACAAAATTCTCAATTAGCTTGTAGGTGTAGGGCCTTGTGGCAGAATTTCAGCAACATCGAGGTTAGAAGCAGTGACCACAGGCTATTAAACAATGACAACATTCCCAATAAGCTTGTAGGTGTATGGCCTTGTAGTAGAGCTCCTGCAATATTGAGGTCAGATGTAGTGACCACAGGCTATTAAACAATGACAACATTCTCAATAAGCTTGTAGGTGTAGGGCCAAGTGGCAGAGTTCCTGCAATATTGTGGTCAGCTGTAGAGATCACAGGCCAGTAACAATGATAAAATTGCTAATATGCTTGTAGGTATAGGGCCTTGTAGCAGAGCTCTTGCAATATCAAGGCCATATGTAGTGACCACATATTCTGCTCTATAAAGGAAGATAGTGACTGAGTGTAAGAGGAGACAACACAGATATGGTTATTGCTGGACCAGTTCATGTGTGGGTATACAGTTTTCAGCTATAGCCTTTATTTCATCTTCATTTATTTTCTATCCCAAAAGGCTTGAAAGTATTTCAAGATGTTCCACAACCGTGAGATGTCCTTTTCTGGTTTTATCATGTAAAAATAATTATCATCTGCAAATAAAGCCCGTTTTTCTTGATTATCATATCAAATATATCCCTGAATTTCTGCCCCCTTGTTTTCTTTGCCAATGGCTCTAAATATAAAGGAAATAACAAAGGCGGAAAGAGGTACCCTTGCCTGTTTCCTCTGTTCAGACTCAGCTTGTCAGAAAAGAACACTCCCACTTAAACTTTCGCCTCTGATCCCCGTATAGCCTCCTAATTAACCATCTTATTGCATCAGGAAAAGCAAATGCTTCCATTGCCTTACTCATAAAATGCCAGTTTACTCTGTTGAATGCTTCCTCTGTATAAAGACCCACCCAACAGCAGGGGCATTTTCTTCCATTCTTCTTCCCTCTGGATTATTATTGTTCCATTTATGTTGTCAAATGTTTGTTTCCCTCCACAAATCCACACTGATCCATATCTATCAATTTTGAGAACACCTTGCCATTCTTTTAGCTGTTGTAGACAAACACATTATAAGCATGGTTTAAAAATAAAAATACGCCTATATGAAGCTGAGTCTGATGGGTCTTTACTGCCTTTATGTATTTCAGCCACCACAGCTATCTTCCGGGATGTTGGTGTTTCCCATCCTTTTAAAATGCTGTTAAAGAAAACCTTCTAGATCTTTGTTACATTCTCCCTCCTAGTTTCCAAGCATCCACAGGAATATCATCTATTCCTGGAGACTTTCCTGCAGATTGACTGCACGTCACCATTTTATCTCATCTCCCCCTATTCTTAACTGTTAATTGTTGAGCCTCATCTACCTCTAGCTTTGGCATACTTAAGTCTTCCATAAATATTTCTGTTTGTGCTCTTTCTTAATTTCCACATTTCTCTGCTTTATACAAACTTTCATAAAACTTCCAAACTACCTTTAATACCTCTACAGGATCTCTGGTTATTTTTCTTGTCATAGGCTCCCTAAGTCTGGCAGCTAGCCTTTATAACTTCTGTTGCCTAAGTCAGTATGCTAAAAGTTTTTGTGCTGTGGAGTTATTATCAAAAAACAATTGCTTAACAGCAATCTTTCTGAACTTATGTATATTATCCAAATACTCCCTTATTTTCTCATTAGCACTCTGCAATTCTTTTTTTTGTGAGATTCCCTTTATTATGGAATACTTTAATCTTTGCCCCTTTAAATAAGTTGTTGTTACTTCCTAACAATATCTCTTTTTCTTTTATTTCTACCATTTTTAGATTCCACTTTCATTTTATCCCACTCTCTATCTATAACTTGACATTTCTGTCTTCCCTGACAGCACTCAAATAATTTCCACTAGATATTCTTTAAATTCCTCTCTTTTTATCAAGTTGGTGGGGAAGCACAAGAATCTCATTTTAACTTCATTGCTATGCATTTATATCTTAGTTATTATTGGCACATGATCTGAAATAGTTATTGGATATGTGCTGAAGCTTTCAATTAAATGCACATGTTCCTGTGAAATATAATTTCTGGCTAGTCTAGCCCAGTTATTGTACCTTGGGGAATAATATGTAAATTCTCTCCAAGTTCCTACTACTGAATTCATGTGTTCCATACCAAATATTTTCTTAAATTTCTTTAGAAACCTTCCTTCTTTTGTTATATTTTACCCTGCAGGTCCCCCAGATACATCCTCAGTGTTGCAAGTCAAATTTCAGTCCCCACCAACAAGTAATATTCCCTGTGGAAAGCTGATTATTTCTCAAAAAAATACTTAAGTTCCATTATAGCAGTTTTAAGAGAAATATAAATGCATGCCAGTGTAATCCTCCTTCCTTGCCAGTAGCTCCTTACTACCACAAATCTACTATTATTATCTTTTTTGCCCTCTTATATCACTATTGGAACTCATCTAGCAATTAGTATAAGTACTTCCCTTTTCCTTTGTTTCTGATACTCTGCTGAGTATCCCTCCCAAAATCCTTTCTTTATCAAATTCACATGCTCACTTTCCAAATGTGTGTTGTGTAACATTGCTATTTACACCCTGCATTTATTCATAAAATTCAATACTGTTTCCTTTTTGCCTATACCTGTGAGGCCATTAACATTTCAACATAATATGGATATTGTAGCTATTATGATAACATGTTTTAGTCCCACTTGTTATATATGACATCTTTTTTAAATGTCTGTTTCAAGCTTTTGTGTTACACACACCCGCTAATGCTTAGCAGGTCAATCTTTTATCCAGTTGTTTATTGTCATCTCCATTTCAACCTATGTCATATTTTACAATAATTTTTACTTTTAATGAAAATCCTCAAAACATCCATAGAATACTCCCATAATTTATTTTATTCTTTTAATGACATGAAGTGAGGTATATGCTTTTCGGTTCCCCATGTGTTTAACAAAGTCAAGAAGAGTCCGGTCTTTCCAGTTTTTCTTGTAAATCCATATTTCATCAATGTGACTGATGCTTTATAATCTCACATTTATTTACTAATGTCAGTGTTGCTGGTCTTCTTCCTGCTCATCTCCACCTCCCAACTACAGACTGGTTCAAGTCCAAGATACACATGATTATTTGAGTCAACTCTTGAGCATTTTTCCTCTCACATATTTTCCTTTCTTACATTGGACAAGGTTTCACTGACAAAGTCTCTCTGCAAGGTTTATTATCAGAAAAATGAGAAGCAGAGTCATCTTTCTTCTTGTTGGCTAATTTGTTTGTGAGACAAACTTTTGTATTTCCTTCTTAGCCTCTTCTGCATCAAAAAATGACTTTAATACTCCAAGAAAAAATATTCTGAAGACAGATTGATAAAGCAGATTGCATATTACATCTGCCTCTCAACATTCTCTAATTTCTGAGATAAATTTGCTTCTATTCTGCCTGGTGTAAATATCCATCTTCCACAAACACTCTATGGTCCCCAGTTTAATAATTTGCCCTTCTGCCACAGTTTTGTCAGGATCAACTCTTTCTGCTGGCAAAATTGAATCTTTACTAATACAAGTCTTGACTGCTTTCTCATGGTCAGGTTTAGAGCATACACATGATGTGCCCTTTCAATTAACAAATTTTGCCATGAAATACCAGACAAGTTGCTTATTTGTGTTTCTATAAAATTAATGCAGTCTGTTCCTTCCAGGTTCTTTGGTACATCACACAATCTGTTTTTACATGTATTATGTGTCCTATAACTCTACCATTTTTAAACAGTTTTTATTGAGCAGTCTCATATTCAGCCAGCCTTTTATTCATTTTAACCTCTGATTTTTGCAATTTCATCAATTCATCTAAATAGCTATTTAAAGCTTCCTTCATGTTTTTCTAGCCTTTTGTTATTTGAGTTGATATGTTCCTTCAATGTTTTGTTTATTTTAATCAGCTCTGAGCACATCTGATTTATTATTTCCTCTAGATTACTGGAAGACATGTCATGCAGCAAAGCAGAAGCTTGAACTGCTATTTGCTGAACAGTTGCAGAATTCTTCCCAGGCAGTGTTTTCTCTTTACCTTTTCTAGTTGATTTTCTTTGCTGGCATTCTGGCAGTGTACTTATTAGCTAGTAACTGAAATTACTAAAACTGGCAAAGTTACTGGCCCTTACCTCAGTTTCTTTTTTCATACTACAAGAGCTGAACATATGCTGTTGATCAGCAAACAGCTATCTTGGAAGTCCTAGCTTTTTCACATCGAGGATGAAAATGTTTTTCAGACAGCAAGACAGATTTGGCTGCATAATCCTTCAACAACGTGTAACACGCATAACAGATGATAACATGCTGCAGAAATCTCACTGGCCAAAAATCTTGCCTTCTTACATGTGACTTTTGAATGGCAGACTGCATAATGGGTATACAGACACAGGGTATCTTTAGACAGGTGTGATCTCATTCAAGTGCATTTCATACTTTGCCCATGTCTGTACAAGCTTGTACATGTCATGGGCTAACAGCGTGATCTGGGGTAACATGATTCAATTCCCCAGTTAGAGTTCAGATGTAGTCTATAACTGAGTACATTTGCACTGAACTCTTAAAACATCTGATCTTCAAGGTAAACAATTTGCTGTGAAAGATATTTCTCAAGTCCATAAAATAGCCCAGTTTAGTAAAAGAGCAAAACTGGGGATACCTCCAGAAATGACATGGCAATGTAGAGGTCTGACAGTGAAAACATTTTCATTTTCTGCTCCGTAATGAGTGCTTTATACATGTGTTGTACAGGAAACTACCTTAATGAAATCCCAACTCTGTATAATGTGTAGAAGATGCACGGTAGAGTTCAGCAAACACATGATTGAATTCAGCATTGAAATTACCTAATTTTCTTGCAGAAATCATCCAAAAAATAGCGGATGACAAATGAAGTGAAATCTGCAATCCACTATTGCTCTAAGAATGTACATCTGGCACTCCCATTACTTACCTGGTCAGTTTAAACTGTGACTGATACCACATAGCTATTCCACCACTGACACTTTTCATTCTAGGTCTCTGGATAATACAGAAAGAAGTAAGCTGGATGGATAATGCTTACTGCAGTTTGAAATTCTCATATAACTAGGTCTTGATAATAAATGTCTGGTCCACCTGTTTGAGCAAGTTTGACATAATGCCAAACTTGTTCCCATGTGATTCTGGAATGAAACAACAACCATATTTATGAACCATTGGAAAACATCTCCACTCTAAAGGCTAAGAGAGTTAATCAACTCTTCATGTATCTGAATAAGACATAGCGAGTGCCTAACCTATAGAAGTTCCATCATGAGTTAGCAATTTACTGTGCTGATATCATCTTTCATATCAGGGCATGTGAAATCTTGGCTCTGCTTGTTCTCCCCTTTAATTATTCACAAACACCATACATACACAGTGTAAGAAAGTAGATGGTAATATTAAATTAAATACGTGGAAGGCCACTATCAGAAGACCCATATTATGAGAGACTCTTATAGGTCCATAAAATAGGGTGGTTCAGAACTGATGCAAAACTTGGGGTAGCACCAGAATGGACTTATCAATATAGAGGTCGGTCAGTTAGTGCAGAAGATAAAGGGTATGAGCAGTTAATGAGCTACTTCATGTAGTCTGGGGTTTGATTTCCCTCAACCTCCATTTGCCTACTCTGGGAGTTTCTGAGCAAATTACTTAATCAGCCACTGATATGGGAAAGTTGGGAAATTGGATGAAGTTCCTTACTGGTCTCCCGGACCATACAATTAGGAGCATAGCAGCAATACTAGGCAGGTGATAACAGGGACCAGACAAGTGCATATCCATATACTTCTTTAAGAAGACACACTTCAAAGTTCATGCCTCCCTTTCCAAGCACTTAATAATGTTTACTTGCCACATCAAGCAGGGTTATACATGACAATCTTAGTATAAATTTGTCTGCACCCATCTAGTCATCAGGACTAGCCTTAAAGGAGTCAAAGTAGTACTTTGCTTTATCTGTAGCACTAACATATTCCAGAGGCTAGGAATACACTGAGGTAGGAACCTATCCTTCCACAGCCTAGCTTATTTGTTGTTGTGGAGTTAAGTATTTGAAGAACCACTGGTTTTGCAAGGAAATGGAAGATCAAATAGGGCTGGTTCTTTCATGGCTTGAAAAGTGAGACAAGTCACCTTGGGGCGGCCTGTCGGCCACTGGCTATAAGGAGGACCAAGCTACTCTATATGGATAGTTGAAGGATTTAAGACTTTTAATTTCATTGGTTAGATATATTTGTGGCCTTTCCAGATGAGAGATAAGCTTGAATTTATATAAAACAAAGTGGGCACTGTATTTGATTATAGGTCTGATTTGGGAACAGTGCAGTGGTTTGAACACTTTTTTGGACCTCAAAGATATTCCTTTGGAAATTAACTAGACAAGGCAGAATGATTTCCTGACTGTGGTGGAAACATTATGACTGAATGTGAAAGAGCTGCCCTAATAATTAGCGAGGTGTCTCATGACCAGATCTGTCTGAAGAGGAGTTTGCAATTTAGAATATATGAAGTGGGAGAGTTTTTTTTTTTCTGAACACTGTACTTTTTTTACATTTAGCTTGAGACCCTTTTTGTTAGAGTAGGTATGTGCATATTCCTTGTTGGAACTGTTTAGTATCAGTTGATAATAGTGACGAGCTTGCAGTTTATCAACAAATGTGGTCAACTATACATCTTGGACATTGAACTACCTATGAATCTACAAGCAAGGGCTGTGGAATGTAACAGCTGGAGGCAATCAGTGCTTCTTGAGGATGAACAGTAGTAACATTTTGTGGAATACAGAAAAACGTATTACAATATCAAGTGTGTACTGAAATGTCTGATCAAGTCAACAGATGTAAAGAAAATAAGCAATAAGTGGTATACACTAAAACTGGCTACTACTCCATAAAGTACAGAAAATGCAGTCTTCTTAAACAAACAATTAGCATATAAAGCTTAACAGGTGAAATAGTTTTTAAAAAAATATATAAAAATGCTACTGCAAAGTCTAATTCAAACAAAATCGCAAACCATGTCAACAGAATGAAAAATTAATTCATGTATACATTCTCTGAAAAATTTGCACATTCTCTGATTATATATATATACAGTTTTGTGTCTTGTCGGAATACTGAAGCAAATTGCAGTCCTGAATGTGTTACAAGACAAAGAAGCTGATGCTGGATAGTATACCAGTCTGCCATAGGACAGACACACACACACAGACACACAGACACACAGACACACAGACACACACAGACACACACACACACACACACACACACACTCACACACACACACACACACACACACCCTTTCTCATGACATATAAAATGATAGCAACATAAACTATTGTACAAAAATACAGCATTATGCATAGACATACAAGTGTGACTCTTCAACAAACATGTATTTGATGAAACCTGCTTTGTTGACATAAACAACATGAACCTGTGTCTCTATCTATCTATTTATCCAGCCATCAAATCCATTTTCATTTGTTAATTAAGTGGGTGAACTGGCCGGTAGGCCTGTTTCAGCCAAGACCCAGGTTAATAGCTGCAAGCAATCATATTTCACAATAATTTATGTAATAATATAGTAATACATGTTCACTATGACCCATACATTGCTAAATCACAAAGAAGTCAAACAAATGTGACAGTAAATCAGCATGAGAATTAGTACATTTAATTACCATTGATTCAACAGACACAAGGCAGAATGCATCAGTATGTGGGTTATGACATCTTAAAATAACAATGCTCTTCCTGGATGGGATGGCTTTCATCACTGAAGCTCTTTCAGGGCAGACACAGTCCAAAGGGTGGAGCTGCCTCAGACATGATTGATGAGCATGTGAGGTGGGACAGACAGTCAGTAGGGTATATAACGAAGAAGAAAAAACAGGATTAAAGTAGAGATGACCAAGCCCCCATGACAATCTTAGGATCCACAACCAGCCCCAGCAACACTGGAGTAAGTCCCGGAGTAAGAAGATGAGCTGACAGTCTCATTGTGGATCTATGGCATGGAGGGGCTGGGGCCGTTGGGTGGTATTCCAACAGGGACCAAAAGAAAAGACATCTTGAAACAACAACAGTCATAATTTATCAATAAAGCTTCATGTATTACCTACAGTACAATTAAAGCATGTTTAAGGAGAGTATTGCTACTCCACTGTATTCATAAGCACAGGGCAAATTCTCATATTCAGAAATGAATGCTAATCCTGCGTTTGCAGTCATGGCTGAAGCACTCAGTGCTTCCAGTGTGGTACTTAGCTATAGTGAGACACTTGTTACATTTGTAGCAAATGGTTTGATACACTTTAAAGAATTATTCTATTTTCTGGGTTTCTCGACACGGAGAAAAAAAAAACATTTTTGGGGTTTTCAACTTGGATGTAGAGGAGCCCTTTGTTTTTGGTCTTCAACTTAAAGTTGATGGAGGCACCAGATCAGGGAACCATACAAGGCAGTAGTACAGCTAGCTCTGGTTCTGACTGAAGGATAATGCATCTGTGAAAATAAGGCTGTAGACTTGCAGTGCATATGTTTCTTAAGGCTTTCACCACACATTGCAAATGAGCCTTTCAATTATAGAGGTACATATCTCAGCTTTTCCTATTGATTCTTCCAAACATGCTCTCCTAAAAATCAATGGTTAGGACATTACTTTCAGATTATCATTATACCCTTTATTCTGCATCTGACTTGGTGGTGGTTAGGGATACTGCTTCAGGTTTCAGGTAGTGTGTGATATCAGCACTGTGGTTCCCAATATTTCCCAATCATTACTATGATGACTTGTAGAACTTTCTGTCCCATTCTCCATGATTGTACAGCACTGATGATTAGCATATGCTGATATTTTGGGACCTAGTCTTGAATTACCCCAGCTGCCAGGATATCTTTTACATCATCGGTCCATGGGTTGAGCTAAAGGTTGTTGTACAGAGGTGCTTCCATACACAGTTTGCAGCTGCTTTGTACAGCAATGTAAAAATGGATTTATTTTGCACACGTAGCCTTTTTATTCCCTGCATTGCTCATGGTGTTGTTCAGCCATGTCATACTGAGTGACACATTAGTACTGCAGGCCTACTGGGACTCATTCTGCAAATATAGGTCCAGGTAGTCTGCATTTCCAGTCCCATAACTTGAGTATCTTGAAGATGCATGTTGACTATGAAGATATATTATTGAGTCACAGGCATTAACACCAAACACCATTATTTATCTGAAGCATACTTGGCCTGCTGCAGGTATGCAGTGGCTTAGAAACTGTTATTACACAGAACCATAGATGGTTGAACTGCAAAGGACACTGGTATATGGTTTTAACTGTGTACCCTCCATGCGCAGTTGCATACAGAACTTACAAATCTTAGCCATCAGCCATTTTCTTTATAGTAACTGCATTTGTACCTCAGTACTAAGTAATCTAGCAGCTTAGCTCTAATCTTGCTATGGGTCTCACTTCTTGGATTCATTGACAAACACCAACCCAAAGGAAGGCTTTGTCAGAATTAGTGCACCTTGGTCTTGCCTTGATCTTGTAATTGTAATGGAAGACTGTAGCAATTTTTAACATATGGGGGTGACATTTCTGGTGAGAAATTTAGGGGCAAGCATTGGTAAGACAAATAGCAATATGGTTCTAGCTTTAACTGTGAGACAGCTCACCCTGTTTACTGAAAAACAATAATGCTCTGAATGGTCAGACAAGACAATAAACCCATAGATATTTCTGAATGTTGTTTGAAGTAAAATTGTGTCATAAGAACATTGACAGGTGGTGGACATTCCAATCCAGAACCAAGTATTTTTATACCTACTGTGCTTCTGCTATTTTGATAGGTTGGAAACTTTGTAGTTTAACCTAAGTTGCCTTACTAAAATATCCATCCACGTTTCTACATGAATGAATATTAGGGAGAGATCCGGCTAGACTCCTAAGCATTGAACCTCACCATTTGGCACGGTCCATTGTTAAAGGAGTCAGAAACATAAACAGCCTCAGGACATATTAACTTGTTGCGAAAACCAAATACCATTATGCTGATTTTCTTACTGTTCACTATTAACTTGTTGATAAATTGCCATTCCCAAAATAGACTGTATTCTTGCTGCATTTCAAGTTGTACTCTTTGGCAGTAGGTAAAAGCCTTCAGCAGAATGAGATGCATAGTTCCATGCAGACATAGTAAACCTAGGATGAGTTTGTTAATAAAAAGACAACATAACAGTGACACCAGTACTGACTCCTGCTGTTCTTCTGACGTGAAGGGTTCTGCATTTGATCAGGAGGGACAGTAACTATCTGGAAGGTCTTATCCTTCAGGGCATTCTGAAACCAGTTAACATGCTCATCTCCAAATTCCACTCTTTAGGTATGAGGAATTTAGGTATGAAAAGATAAAAGTCTACTCTTTCAAAGGCCCTTTATGAATCTATAAAGATAACCTCAATTAGCTGGCATCTTCTGGTTTTACTGTAGGCATACCCAGGGGCGGCCCGTGCTATTGGACTGCCGGACTGCAGCCCCCTCAACTTATAAAAAAAGAAATAATAAAAAGTAAAGAAATAAAAAAGAAAATGAAAGAGATAAAAAAATTAAAACTCGCGGACTTTCGCACATGCGCATTAGTCTGGACTGCTGCTGAGACCTGGAGCATGTGCAGATTTGTCTCAGCAGCAGTCCTGACTGGGAAGCATGAAGAACAGAGCTCCCAGAAGTCTATGCAGTTTTAAACTGCATAGACTCGCTGGGAAAATGCGTCGGGGCCGGACTGCATCAGCAGCAGTCTGGAGTTTGCTGCAGTCTCGTCAGGGTAAGATCTCATGACGTGGGGCGTCAGGGGAAGATCTCGGAACGGGCAGGGTCTGGTGTGGAGTTGCGCGGGTTTCCTAGCTTTGGATTGTATGGTGGTTTGCTACGGAGTTGGAGTTTATGGTGGTTTTGCTACTACAGGTAAGTGTGTTAGGATGGGCTAGGTGCGAGTTTAGGGTGTTTTTTTCATTTGTCTGCTCTTTCTCCTCTAACAGACTAACAGAGATAAGCAGACATACGCTTTTTTAGTCCTGCATTTCCTGTCATCAGCTCTTCTTGGTCAACTAGCGAAACCCAAATTAGCTAAGGCATAATCACGACTTCATGTTTCTGTACTATATAGCAGGCTGAAGATATGAATTAAAAAATGTCTTTGTGTTTTCCAGGTGAATTATTCATGTGTGGCTAGTGAATTATTCATGTGTGGCGGGAAGAAACTTCTTCCATACTCTTGACTCTTCTTTTTATCTGTGAGAACAGTCTACCCACGTCCTGAATGCCCACGTCTCTTGTGGAATGAGATAAGTCATCCCAGCATTTTAGTTAAAAAGAGCTTCCTTAATATTGCCTAATCTAGGTCCGACTCCTGATATAAAAACCATTCACACCTTAACTAACAAATTGGATCCCTAACAGTGTTTCTTTCTTTAATAACTTGATGACTGACGATAATTATTTCTTTGTGTGACCAAAATTGCTGAAAACGTTATCTTATTTCAATTTAATTTCTTTATAGAAGTCAAAGGAACTGTATCAGACTAATCTAAACACCAATATTTCATTATTTTAGGACATAAAACTTTTAACACCAGCACTGGGCTTTGGAGATAACTGTTTTGGATTGGAAAACAGTGACGTGTACTCTTTCCAATTTATATCAGTAAAATATAAGAAGTTTTAACATTACTGGGAAAAAAGTTTTTCATTCTCATTGCAATTATTTCATTTCATTCTTTCCATTCTTTGTCATCAGAAACATCAGTCTGACATTGTTTCTGCTCCCCAGTTTTCATAGATTCTAGATATTTTCTGGATTATTTGAAAACAGAATCTAATTAATTTTTAATTCATTTTCTTGAACTGTAAAATGGATATTGGCTACAAATGTATTAACTTCAGTTAGTGTCTCTGTCTTATTTTTCCCCAAACCTGGAGTTTCTTATGTTTTTCACTTAGCAGACCATTGAGGGCTTTAAATTTGTTCTAAAATATCCTTCACACATTCCCTACAGGCAGTCAAGGTGCAGCTCATCAAGCTCCGACTAGCTAACACAGCTGTTTGATATTACCTTTTATCCCACACTGAAGCCTAGTTCCTTAGGGTTATCAAGATTTTTACTTGTGTGAGACTGTGCATTTCAGTGGGAGGTTTCTTCATTTCTCATACTGTATGACTATAGAAGTAGCATTCCTAAATTAGGTGGTGGCTCGTGTGTGTGTGTGTGTGTGTGTAAAATGCCCCAGTTACTATATACTGGTGGCTAGAGAGAGCAAATGGTGGATCGAGATACTCAGGCTTGAACCCTGTACCTTGTATGCAGGTGTTAATGACCTGAATTCCCTACCCACCTCCATTTGTAAAGAAATTGCAGATTTTTGCCTCATATATGATCTGATCTGTTCCTCATAATATCTGTGGCTTCTAAATATTGCAATGCTTGATATTTGATGGTGCAGTGGTAGCATTGTTGCCTCACAGCTGCAGGTTCTCAGGTTTGATTCTTGGCTGGGGTGCCTTCTGTGTGGGGTTTGCATCTTCTCCCTGTGTTTGTGTGAGTTTGCTTTTGTGTCCTCCCATGTTACAAAGACATGTCTGCATTATTTCTTCCTGGGCCTCTGCTGAAAATTGTTTTTTTTTTTTTTTTTTTTTTTTTGTTCCAAGTCAGATTGTCCTGATTAACAAATGTTAAATAAAATTGACAGGCATTTGAATTTCAGACTTCAGGTTTCTGAATGTTTAACTCCTTGCATATTTGATGGTGCAGTGGTAGCATTGTTGCCTTGCAGCGATAGGTTTTCTGATTTGATTCTTGGCTGGGGTTCCTTCTGTGTGGAGTCTGCATCTCATCCCTGTGTTTGTGTGGATTTGTTCTGATGTCCTGCCATTTTACAAAGACATGTGTCTGCAGTATTTCTCCCTGGGCCTCTGCTGAAAATTGTTTTTGTTCCATCAGAAGTAAAATTGACATTGAATTTCAGACTTCATATTCTTCAGAAAATGCATAGTAACAACCTTTTACACAACCTTTTATTCTAGCAATTTTCTAAGATGAATATTTGAAATTTGTCCTTATTCTTGGGACTGTATTACCTCATTATTGGCTTTGTCCAGTTTTTGTGCTAAGGATGACAGCTATGGCAAGAACTGAATTCACTGAATATGTTTGAGGGCTGTATTCCTTCATTACTGGGTTTGTCCAGGTGTTTTGTGCTAAGAGGTTGACGGCTATGGTGAGAACTGAATTCATTAAATGATAGCCATTTAAGTTTCAGTCTTCCTCTCTTTCACAAAGCAGCCAATTTGGCGTAGTGGTATGTTGCTCTGACTGTTTTGAACAGGGACCTTGGCAGTAAAATGTATGGTGGTAAAACAGCATTTTATTCTAGCAAGTTTCCAAGATTCTACAAGCAATGTTTAATGTGTCCCTGTTTTTTGGCCTTTTGACCCCCACCAATAAATTTGTTTTTTTTCAGATTTCTTGTGCTGCGAATTTGAGATGCAGTTGAGTATTGAGTAGATTTTACAAGGAGCTAAGAGCTGTAGGGGAAGAGAAGTTTAGTGCTGCTTATGCTAAGTCATCTTACATTGTTAATAGCACAACAGGTTGTGTACTTGCCTTTGATGCAGAAGGTTGTTGGTTCTACTCCCACAAGGGGTAAATGCTGCTGTACTGAAAGTTAAGATACTAACTATGAGCCTGTTATCAGTTTGCCATCCATTTCCTATTGCAATATTACTAGCTTATCATTTTTTATGTAATATAGGCAATTTATTCCTCAGGGGATCAGACGCTTTATTTTTCGATGAAACCATGAAATATAAAGGTGTTTGCTAGCAGCAACCTCTTCATTGGTTACAGATTTATTTAATGTGGAATTATTTAATGACTTTTTTACTTCAGAGATTGTGCATATTTACTGATAATGGTAGACTGTAGAATTATGCATATTTACTGATAATGGTGGACTGTAGAAGTTTGAGTAGACTTTTATGATGGAAATGTTCTGAATTGGGCAGTTTTGTCATTAGTGGTGCATGCGTTTTGTTTCATTGTTTACTGGAAAATGTTCAAAGCAATAGGAAGGTATATCAAAGAGCACATGTATGTTTCATATGCAAGGGGCCTATGATTTAAAAACAGCCCAGAATTAATCTATCTGCCACTGGCAAAATGTATTTTCTTTGAATGTGGGTTTCAATGCTGTTTCCAGGGCAGAGAAGTTTTAATGCTAAGTTTGTTTAGCATATGTCTTAGTATTTGTGCTGTAAAATGCAAAATAAAACTTTCAAATGAAGTCCAAATCATCATAGAAGTAAATCAGTATGCTCGTTAGTGTTGATGGTAAATGGAGTGAAATAGCCAAGTAATGGATCATTGGAATGGCTGCAGGTGGAGGCTCCATTCGACCATGATTTTGTGAGGGAAGGGCGGCAAACTTAAAGACAGCCCCAGCTGAACTATACCTCCCAACTGTCCAGATTTTCAAAGAATGAATAGATGTTTGCTTCTTATTTTTGGTTTGTTCCTCATAAAATTTGTGGTTTTCTGGCAAATCATTTAGGAATTAAGTCACTAAATAATGACACACTGAGTTTCAGACTTCATAACCTTCAGAAAAATGCATGCTAAAGTAAGACCTGTTGTTCTATCAACTGTCTCAGTTTATATAAGAGCAATTTTTAGTACTGTTTTATGTTCCCCCAATATATTTGGCCTTGTCCAGATTTATTGCATTAACAGGTTGAGAGGTGCATGCAAATAAATTGCTTTATCGAATTAGGCATAGCCAAACCTCTCAACTGTCCCCGATTTAGGCTCAAAATGTTGCTCTTTCCCCTAATAATCCCTCCACAAAATAACAATTTTGGAAGTAAACATGGAGGGTTAGCAATTTTGGAAGTAAGCATGGAGGGTTTACAATTAAGAAATAACTGTAATAATCAGAGTTATAGATTACTTTTATTTCAGAAATGCATGTAGATTATTTTATTTTGTCAGCTGCTCAAGTTAGCAGTACTAATATTAAAGTGTCCCTTCTTTGACAGGTTCCCAGCTGTATTGTGTGGCTATTTTATATTTTTATATCACATTTTTGGTACATTTTGATAAAATTGTGTTTTTTTGTGGCAAATTAGTGACAAATCATTAAAGACTGAAGTTAGAAAATAATGACAGACACTTGAGTTTCAGATTTCATACCATTCAGAAAATTCATACTAATGCAAGACCTATTCTATTATCTTTCTAAGTTTATAAGAGCAATATTTAAAATTGTCCTTATTTTGGGCCTTTGTCCCACTTCTATGTATGGCTTTGTCCAGATTTCTTGCTCTGAGATTGAGAGGTATGTCAAATGTGTCAGGGCCATCACAGTCAGCCAGAGACATTTCAAATTGTGACATATTTGTTGCACCTCACTCCCCCATGTAGTGACTCTGGATGTGTCGAAGCAAGGCAAGGAGTAGTTATGCAGTGTAAATGTGCAGAGTATCCCCCCCATCCAAGGTAGACACAAGTACTAGAGTCGCTTTTCATCTGTCTGATTTTTGCAGAATGCTCTGGTTTCTGTCATATTTTATGTACTGTTTTATGCTTATTACTCAAAGTGCCTGTTGCTCTGTGTTTAAGTAGCAATACTTTAATGACCATCAGGTAAGCTTGGCTGAGATCGTAAGATGCAAGCAAGCTTTAATAAGCAATACTGTTAAAGAATTGCCAACACTGAAAGCCTTTCTGTTGTTGCCATGTAGAGAATATTTTACTTAACTAGTTAATGTATAAGCCTTGGGTATTGAAAATTGAAATGTGTATGACAGTATTTGTAATAAAGGACAGGATTACATTATTTTAAGAAGCTCATTACACTTGGAGACTTCCAGTCATCTCTGCAGGCTTTACCCGTAAACTAAACAGAATGCCAATCGTGTGGTCCATAACCTGTACAGTAATCCTTTTAAGCAATATATATTGAGCTTATTTCTTGTTTGCTTTTCATTTTTTACTTTGATCAAGTTTTCCCCATGAAACAAGTAGATAGTTGTCAGGCAGCAGGTCTATTTTTTTGGGTAAGAGACATTGTTACAAGTGGGGGCATCAGAGATTTCTACTTTCAGCATGTTACTTGGCACTTTAATAAAGCTTAATATAAATTATAATTAGAACTGCAATGCAAGAAGTGGTTTGAGTTGAGTGCTGCTTGTTTTTCTTATACTTGATTTTGACTGGCATTCCATTAATGTATATAAAAAGTAATTTATTTGTTCATGCCTCACAACCTTTTTGTTACCATCTAGATTATATTATGTAAGCTGTCATGCAGCCAATGCATTGAAACATTTTTATTCTACATTTCATTTTGTTTTGATTGGACTCTCATAATGATGGTTTGGCACCCAGGGCAGTATATTTAGTTAGTTTTTGTGGTTTTGAGCATAGGTCCTCCCCTTTTTAGTTGGTCACACCCCTTCCCATTGGCCCCACCCATTCAGCTGTCTCCTGCAGCCCCCCTTTGATTTGAAGTCACCAGCCGCCACTAGGCATACTTCTCATCCTCTTAACATAAGAAATCTGGAAAAGGCAATAAAAACAGGAGAAAAAGGCCCAGAAATAAGGACCGAATTTAAATATTGCTCTTGGAAACTTACTAATTTGCTGGAATAACAGATTTTGCATTAGCAAACATTTTCAGAAGGGTATGAAGTCTGAATCTCAAATCTATCTCATTATTTAGTTCAAAGTGATTTGCCAGAATATAACAGATTTTATGAGGAGCAGACCAAAAACTTGAGTCAAAAATCTGGACATTCTGGGAAACCCTGTACAGTTGAGAGGTATGGCTGCAAGTATAATCACAAACACAATAAGCAGCAGTCAAGTCTGTTGAAGCGGTTCTGAAATAGATAGTGGGAATCGGCCTGAAGTTTATACTTGTTAATGTGGTTGACTGGCCATGAACACTATTTCTCAAAGACCATAAGGAGATTAGGTTGGCATTGTGTCTGTAATCACAAGGGAAGCTGGACAAGACAATTTGGGAAGTGGCAGAATTATGGCATGTTTAAAGTGTGGAGGAAATATTTGCATTGTGAGGAAGTGACTACAGATATGGATTAAGAGTTTGTGAATAACAAAACTGCAAATGAACGGTAAAGAATGCTATATTTTCGATTGCATTTGCTTTCCAGTTTTAAAAACTTCTGCACAATCTTGTTTTTTAATCTCACTAAAACTGACAACAGCTTGTACTGAGTGTCTTGGATTGGTTATCAGGGGCCAAATGGCCCCTGGGTTGCTGGAAGGTTGCCCCCCCCCCCCAAGTCCTCTTTATTCAAAAAAAAAAAAGTTTTTTTTAAATGTCTGCAACTACAGTGAAGGAAACTTGTGTATTTTTCTTTCCACCAGTGAGGCCCCTGGAGGCCCTCCAGAATAATTTATGTTGACCCATCATAATGGTCTATTTTTTCTGATGAATTATACTATGGAAGTTTTTGTGTAACTTCTGGTTTTCCTATGTTTGTAATGATTAACTTCCTTGATGCTTTAACCTTAGGAAACTTACCAGTTTAAGCTTTAAGATGACAAAACATAGAGAGAAATATTTCATCATGTGGGGGCTTTGCCCCATATACTCCTCAATTATGTGTACCAGGCTTGTATTTGACACACTAGTACTTAATTACTCACGTGTGATCATTGCAGATTTTGGTATACTGAAGATTTTTCATTTCCAGATGATACACTGATCTTCAGGTTGGTACATGCTTTATATAGTTATAGGTGCTGGGGGTGTAAGCACTGTAGAGATATTTGTCTTATGCTAAATCACTTTTTACAGATTTTTTTTAAATTTATTACTGTTGATATGCTTTGTGATTGCACTTATGAGTGCTGATCACAAAATACTCACACATTTTTTATACTGACTTCACATCTGCAGAGCCACAGATAAAAGAGAACATCCAACACACAGTGAATCACTGCTGTAAAACAAATATATTAACATCACCAACAAGTGGTGCAGCGGTTCGAGCTGTCACCTCACAGCAAGAGGTTCTCTGGTTTAATTCTTGGCTGGAGTGCCTTCTGTGCAGAGTCTGCATGTCCTCCCTGCAGTCGAGTGAGTTGTAAAGACATGCAGAAGGTGTGTGTGTGTGTGTGTGTGTGTGTGTGTGTGTGTGTGTGTGTGTGTGTGTGTGTGTGTGTGTGTGTGTGTGTGTGTGTGTGTGTGTGTCTTCTCTGAAGGTTGGGTGCTAGACTGGCAACTCAACACTGTAAAAACCCCACTGCAAATCAATCTATGGACCAGTGATCCACTGTGGTGACCCCTAATGGGAGAAGCCAAAAGACAAACAGAGACTCCAAATAGAAATAGTGACTGGAGAGTATAACATTGAGCAACTGCATTCAACAAGTTGAACTCTCATCCAGTCGACACTTGACTAAGTAATTCTGATTTACCTTCTGTGGGATCAAAAGTTATGATGGAGTTTGAAAGTTTGGGTTTTCTTCTGCTGCTGCCAGGCCCTAACCTCCAACCTTAGTTACACCTTGATCTCCAAGGTAATCCAGAAACATTTATTTCCTCTGAAAGGGAATATTTTATCTTCTGTTGGTGACAGGGGTACAGAACAATGGCAGGACACCTTCCTTTCTATACATTGTCCATTCTGAGCTGATTTATTTGAAATAACAACACAGCTTCTATTTTGGCTGGGAATGACCATCCCTCAACAAATAATGGCTGCAGTTTTGACATCTTGAATAATCATATTATGGACACCAGGCAATGGATTGATCCGTAATTTTCATGGCTCTGGAGGTAATAATAGTACTAAATCCAAAAAGGTGATAGTTTCCACTAAAAAGAATGGTCTAGTAGGTGGGATGACATGTGAGAGATTATTATAGGTTATCATTCTGTTTAGGAGATCCTTCTTTGAATCTAGCCAGCTCAAGCTGAAATTCCCTAATAGGATTAAGTTACTGGTGTGTAACTTACTACATCATGAGAAGTCCTCAAGCTTAATTTGGGGATGATGGCAGAGGAATATGCCTCAGCACTATAAATATTTTGATATGTGACTAATTATCAGCCCTGACAATAGCTAGTTGGAGGCTTCATTACCCAAAGTGCCACTTCTCTTCACAAGACTAAATTACATGATCATTTAATCTTTTTTCATAAGCAGCATGTTTCCTCCAACTCTCAGGCTCAGTTTCCTCCTGTAATGTCCACATTTCTAAGAGGACCCGCTTCTTATTTATGTTTGACCATGCAGGCATAAGGCCACTAAGTTAAGTCTATTACAATACTACTCACAGGCCACTAAATGTTTGTGTGCCATGGGGTAACATATTCAGTTTGTTGTGTCCATCTTTAGCAGTTTTAAAGAATGTCAGATGCCAGGGTGACCTAACTCTTGTTATTATGTTTACAAGGTGCACACAGTTCTCATCTGCTTTGGCTCCTTAACCATGGCTGAGGTAGCTGTACTTGCTCATGCAGATTACCATTCTTCTGGGATACTCTTCATTTTCTGCATCCCGATCAGCCAGTCACACTCTCCTACTAGTCTTCACTATGCAGTCACTAGGGTGACTGCTACAAGGACATGGATTCCTGTTACTACCTTAACAGATTCAGTGCAGTATGCTTCCTTGAAGTTGTAGTGTAATTAGATGCCCCCACAATACTGGCCATCACTTGGGTCAGAGGAGCACATAGATTTTTTGTACTGCTAGGACATTAAGGGGTATGTAAAACATATTTTCACAATAAAAAATATATAGCAAAAAAATAACTATATTTCCTGGATTTAAGGCAGGGATGTGAACTTGATTTAAACCCAAGTAATACAGCTACCATTAGAAATATGGTATTTTCTTCAAAGCAAGGGGAAAGCTACTCAAGTGTCCAGTGACACTGAAGTTGAGCAGATTAAATGAGGTTTACTGGTATATTTCACTAGGATCAGCTTTCCATCTTCTTCCAAACTGAATGCTGCAGATCAATAGTTATACAGCTTAGTACTGAGAAAGGGTCACTGCAACAGCCCTTAAGACTACAGTCCAAAACAGAAGTTAGGAAAAGGCAATACACTACAAAGGCATAGACAATTTCATGGCTACTAAACAGTAAAGGCTAAAGATTGTAATCTTGGACTGGATAAGAAAAAGTGGTAAAGTGCCTCAGCACTGAAGCGCGTATTTAACTAACTGAGGGGAGGATTATGGTGGTTTGGGAAAAAAGAAATGAAAGACAATTATTTTGCCCCAAAGCTGTTCAGGGTATGGCTAGTCAGTGATTCAGGGAATTATTACAAATATTTCCAGTCTTTGACAATAGTCAAGTAATACTTATTTGCCAACTGTTAGATTTGGTATTGTATAACAACGTTTTTAGCTTCAGGGGGTGCTTATTTTTGCAAGAGATGGGTGTAGCTATGGGCACCCCCTGTGCTAATACGTACGCCAACTTGGTGGTCTATCAGTGGGAGAGACAGTTTGTTTTTAATCATCCTAGTTTTAGTAAGATTTTGTTGTACAAATGATTTGTGGATGATATTTTAATTGTGTGGGATGGGACGTTAGATGAGTTCCTTCAGTTTAAAGAATATCTTGAGTCTACTACACATTTTCTCAGATTCACTATAGAAGCATCGTATGTCTCAGTGAACTTTCTAGATATTACTCTAGACATTAGAAGGGGAAGGCTGGTATCCAATCTTCATAGGAAGGCCTGTTGGAAGAACACGATCCTGTCCTACAATAGTATGCACCCACGTCACATGTTTAGGGGTATTGTTAAAAGTCAATTCCTCAGAATTTCCAGGTTATGTAAAGATGAGAAAGATTTAGCCTTAGAAGCGGATAGACTGGAAAAGATTTTTATTGACAGGAGTTATGATAAACGTGTGGTTCAGGATGTTAGAAGGGAGGTTTTGGGGGATGCCCCTCCATTGAACAAGGATAATAGAGTTGTCACCTCTATGCATAATAACTTTAAAAGGTCATATGGAACATCAAAGGATAGATTACATTTTTTAACTACTTATACCAATGATTTTCTTTTTTTGAGAAATATTGTCTCCAATAATTGGAAGATTCTAACCATTGATCAACCGACCCTTGAATTGGTGGGGAAAAAAACATTTTTACCTATAGGAATAACAGCAATTTAAAAATGCTGTTGTGTGATAAGCTGCCAGAACCGTCACGTTTGAAACTGTCCGGTTACACCAGACAAGGCACCTATCCATGTAATAGTTGCAATTATTGCAAATTCATCTCTAAGGTACAACCTTTTAGACACCCCACTGTCAATTATCTCTTTGAACCTAGGTTTGAGGCCACGTGTGAGACCATGGGCTTAATATACTTAGCAACGTGTGTTTCCTGTTCAGCTTTCTACATTGGCTTGACCAAGAGGAAGCTTAAGAACAGAATATACAATCATTATTACGACATTAAGAATAAAAACGAACTGAATGCACTGGCCAAACATGTTATTCTTTCTCCTAACCATTCTTTTGTTTTTAGAGTATTGCAAATAGTTGAAAAGAATGAGAAAAGTGGGGATTTTATGAATTTGTTAGAGACTAAAGAGTTACGTTGGATTTTTAAACTGAAAGCACACTATCCCCCTGGACTGAATTCCTATGTCTCTTTACGATCACATTTAGCATTGAGAAAATGATCTGTCTTCATGTTTTTTGTTCTTCTTTTTTGTTCTGTTTATTTTATTACAGGGTGCATCTACACTTTACAGCTTGTCCTTGGTTATAATGTTTACTTGGTATTTAACATTATATGCATATTTATTGATATAAGCTTGGTTACATTTTTGAAGTCTAAGTACATATTTATGTGTATATATATTTTATATGTTTTAACAATGTTGCACATTTTTAAAAAAAATATTTTTAGCTTCATTGTGCATAATGAAGTATTTTCTATTACTATTAGATTAGTACAGCTCTATAAATGAGTCTTAACTAGGTAAATGCCTTTACCAAGTTTGTTTTAAAGAAGGTTTTGCTGCTAGTCTTAAATGCATTGTGATTCAACATGTATTTTTTCATCATTTTTTATCTGGGCATACTCCTGCTGAATTTTAAACCTCTATTTTCCTTTAAGAATGCTGCTTCTTTTTAAAGCTTAATTGGATAATTGATTGACTAATGATGCTCAAGTAGTCAGGATGTATTACTATTTAAGCTTGCTGTTTTTAACATTTTGTCATGGTCTGAGGAAGCGTATCGTTGATACGTGAAAGCGCTTACCAATTAAAGTTTATTTTAGTTCATTTTGTGGTGAGTCCGAGGTTTCTCTTTCATCATTAAAGGCTAAAGATTGTAATCTTGGACTGGATAAGAAAAAGTGGTAAAGTGCCTCAGCACTGAAGTGCGTATTTAACTAACTGAGGGGAGGATTATGGTGGTTTGGGAAAAAAGAAATGAAAGACAATTATTTTGCCCCAAAGCTGTTCAGGGTATGGCTAGTCAGTGATTCCTCACCCATGTTGTTTTACGTGGGGTAAATAGCAGGTTAATACAACAGTGCAAAGACACAATGCAACCTCACTTGGGCTTTGCAGATGTTATAGATGCATTCTTCTACCGCATGACCATATTTAGCCTATAGCCCTTTCTAAAACAAAACAAGTAAAACATGAATACAGTGAGCATTGATGTTTCTGTCTCTGCAGCCCATATCACACTAATCCACTTTACCTCAAAATATTACACAAATATATGAACATACAGACAGACTGAAATACCTTTGCCATAATCCATTAGCTCAGTGGGAATATGGTAAACAGCAGGCAACTTTTACTATTAATCATTATTAACCAGTGACTGCAGTAACCAGGTCAGTCAGCAAGCCTTCTCAGTCTGATTGGACAATCTATTTAGAGTGTTTTAGAAAAGATTATTTGAACTGTCTCAGTCCATTCAAAAGATCAGAGATAAAACAGTAACAATGTTGATACGGTATAGAGTACAATCTCTTTGTAGTCCCACAATTATGATAAAAACAAAACGTCACAAGTGACATAACATTTTGTAAGACATATCATACATAGTATGATATACATGGGGAAGGAAGGAATTTTCACTTTGACCACAAACATTAAAATTCAACCTCCAAGGTTGTTGCACATTAGCAAGCATGGGATTACTGACTGTAGCAACTGCCTGACAAAATGATGCCTCTAAGACTACACACACACACACACACACACACACACACACACTTTTTTTTTGATCATGCAAACACTGAAGGATTCAGTGCCAATGAAGTCATTTTTGACAATAAGGTATAAACACCTATGTACCATCTAAAATAACTAAGTGTTAAATTAAAGAAAACCTGAAGTAAAGTTTTGTTAAATTCTGCCACTGGCCATATTACTAAAAAGCAATGTCGTGTAAACTATTTAAGAACAAAAATATTCTCAAGTAATAAAACAAAAGTTCCAATGAAGAACAGAAATACAATTGGTAATAGGGATAAATATAAACTTTGAGTCTGTGTTCAGATACTGAAAACATGAACCCTCGAACAGCTACATATCAGACTGAAAACATCATTATTGAACATTGCCAAACAACAAGAACAGTGAAAAAAACTTCATCGAATGGCCATAGTTGGCCAACATTGCGAACGCAACCAACCAAGGTGGGGGGCTGTGCCGTGCACATCTCCAACTATATATACCAATTCCAAGATCACACTACAGTGGGGAATAAGGGAAATTTAAAAGGTTTCCTCACTTACCTTGTGCATTGCACATACTACTCAGACAAGCTCCTCGTGGGTCTGCAGAGTGGTCCTAGCAGCAGGGAACTCAGAAAAGCAACCACTTTCTGGATTTAAGTATCTTTGCTTTTTCTTCATTTGGAATAGCTTCTGTAGCTTACCTTGAACTGTTTTTTAACTGTTTGCTGCATTATTTTAAAATCTGCACTTAAAGTTACATTTTAGTCAAATTTGATCTAAAGTTTGTTGTTTCTTTGTTTAATTTAACTGTGGAGGCTGCCCACTAAAGTGTGCTAGCCTGTGTAACTAATTTATCACTGTTCCTGCATTTTCTGTGTGTTTCTACCAAAAAAACAAAAAAACAAAAAAATAATCCTTGTTTTCCCGCCTTCCTCGACTAGTTTAGACCAGTTTACAGGCATTGCTGTATTCTGGGCTGTGGTGTAGTTCCTGTGTTGTCCATTACCTTACTTGGATAGAAGGAAGTTTCTTTGCTCACCAGTGGGAGTGGGGAGCCTTGAGCAGCCTACCTGTCCCTGTAGGAAGTGACCTCAGCACAAGAAGCTGTAGTAATTGGTTGTTTTGGACCATTTCTAGCTCTTTTGTAATTCACTGTTTAAAATCCGCCTCTGGGCATTTTTTTCTGGCTATACTACTCAGACAAGCTCCTCATGGGTCTGCAGAGTGGTCCTGGCAGCAGGGAACTCAGAAAAGCGACCACTTTCTGTATTTAAGTATCTTTGCTTTTTCTTCACTTGGAATAGCTTCTGTAGCTTACCCTGAACTAGCTTGAACTGTTTTTTAACTGTTTGCTGCATTATTTTAAAATCTGCACTTAAAGTTACATTTTAGTTGAATTTGATCGAAAGTTTGTTGTTTGTTTATTTAATTTAACTGTGGAGGCTGCCCACTAAAGTGTGCTAACCTGTGTAACTAATTTATTACTGTTCCTGCATTTTCTGTGTGTTTCTACCAAAAAAACAAAAAAATAATCCTTGTTTTCCTGCCTTCCTCGACTAGTTTAGACCAGTTTACAGACATTGCTGTATTCTGGGCTGTGGTGTAGTTCCTGTGTTGTCCATTACCTTACTTGGATAGAAGGAAGTTTCTTTGCTCACCAGTGGGAGTGGGGAGCCTTGAGCAGCCTACCTGTCCCTGTAGGAAGTGACCTCAGCACAAGAAGCTGTAGTAATTGGTTGTTTTGGACCATTTCTAGCTCTTTTGTAGTTCACTGTTTAAAATCCGCATTTGCACGGCTTTGCGCGGTTGTGCGCATAGAGCAGCACCGGTTAAACAAGGTTAAACTTTTTCTGGCTCCGCCAAGTCTGCTCTTCAAATTTTCCCTTAAGGAAGCTCTACCCTTAGTATAACCAGACTACTTACTATATTATAAGCCTAGCACTTGTTCTCAATACTTCTCTACTAAGTAAGCACTCTTGTACTAAGTAAAGCGCTACATCTACTTACCACCCCTGTGAATATCCACTTCCCTTAAAGGTACAGCACTCCCTTATACAGTTCTAGCATGTCGAGTGGTAGATTACTGGCGTCGTCTCCAGTTCAGCTGGTCAATCTGGATATCTTGAGACAATGCTACAATTGTCTCATGTACACAGACAACCCTCCCCTCCTCCCAACAAACACAAATACATGTGAGAGATGCAACTATATAGCCAAACTGGAGGCTGAACTCTCTCAACTCAGGGCTGGCATGACCAGACAGGAGGAGATGGCAACCACACACACAACAATCCCAGTCCCACATAGACCTACTAAAACTGCAAACCAAACACATAAAAACACAAAGACATACTCGGAGGCTCTAATAAAAAACTTGCCAAAACAACAGAGGCTCCCAAAGCAGACACCCAAAAATCCACCACCTCAAAACAAAACACATGCAACACATACTTCAATAAATCAGTGTGTCAACCAATCACAGCCCTTAAGGCCAAACACCTTGCCTGATACACTAGTAATAGGTGACTCTATAGTCAGACACACTGATGTCCCGCTGACCAGGCTGAACAAGGAGAAGGTGACTGTGAGCTGTCTATCGGGAGCTAGGATCCGCCACATAACACACGCACTCAAGTCACTCCAAAGCAAGTACAAATATGACTCCGTCATTGTCCATGCTGGTGTGAATGACCTGATACGTACCTCCCTGGACTATATGAAAAGAGACATAGAGGAGCTCTCCGATTATGTAGCCCAGGCTGGTATGACCCTGACCCTGAGCAGCATCTTGCCCTCACCAAGAATGATACCAGAATACAAAGACAAGATGATCAGCTTTAACAATTGGCTCAAGTACTGGTGTCATTCTAAGGGGATCCAATGTCTGTCTGCCTGGGATGACATGTTGGACAAGCCACGCTGCTTCGCAAGGGATGGCTTACACCTGTCACCACTGGGCTTCCGGATATTTGCTAAGGCTCTTGCCACCCCCATAGTGCCTTTTTTAGGCAAGGCTCAAAAGACAAACCCACCTCCTTAGAAAACAATAATGGAAAAAAACTAAGGGTAATGCTGCTCAACGCCAGAAGTCTAAATCTCAAGATGCAGGCACTTGATGTACTCCTCAGCATGGAGAACATTGACGTCTGTGCAGTAACTGAAACCTGGTTCAAGGCTCCTGAGAGCACCCCAGTGTTACCAGGCTATACCTCGTATCATGCTTTTCGGCCCCAAAACCCGGGCCAAACCACAAAGGGAGGGGGAGTGTCCATATTCATCAAGGACACCCACACCTCCAGGTTAGTAGCAACACATGAAGCATCAGAGACCATACAGGTGCAACTAACCATAGGCAAAACTGCTATACAACTGGTAGCATGTTACAGACCACCCTCCCAATCTCAAGAACTCCACTCAGCCTTCCTGAAGACATTGGAGGATATGAATGTATCACAAAATACCATCATACTGGGAGACTTTAACTACCCAAACATAGATTGGGTACATTATTCTAGCCCTAATACCCTAGCCCAAAGGTTCCTGGAATTCATAAATTCAAATGCACTGGAACAATTAGTCACCTCTCCCACTAGGGGAGATAATATACTAGACCTGATCATCACAAACATGGGGACAAAATGCTCCACACTGGAAGTATACCCCTCACTAGTGAGATTTGACCACAAACTAATCACCCTGGATATACATATCCCACCTCCACCCCCAGCACAAAAGACCACAGTGAAAAACTTCTCAAAAGCAGACTTCACTCTTCTTAAGACTGAGATGGTATCCTTTAAGCCCATTGTGCCAGTGGATACCACATCCCACAATGCCGAATCCTTCACAAATGCTTTCTATGGACATCTCCACGAATGCATGGATCATGCAATCCCAAACAAATCCAAGTCCCTCTCCACCAAAGGTAAGCGTCCTGTCTGGTGGACCTCAGCCATAAACAAATTGTATAACAAAAGAAGGAAGCTACTGCACGTCAGAGCAAAATCCCATGAAGGGAAGACATCTCTGATCAACATTAGCAGAAAACTACGTTCTCTCATAAAAACATCCAAGGCCAACTTTGAGAGAAAAATCGCTAAGGACACTAAAGATAACCACAAAGCCTTCTTCAGCTATGTTAGAAACCTGGGCGGAAACCCTCAGATATGCTCAGAGTTGGTTCACAACAATAAAAAATACACTGAACCCACAGATATTGCCAACATTCTGGCTGACAGGTTCAGTGCAAATTTCTCCCCTCCTTCACCTCCAAAAGAAGAAATACTTATCCCAGCTGAATGTAATCTCCCTGTCATCTCAGATGTCCAAGTGAGAACCGCCCTAAACAAAGCAAAAAACACAGCATCAATGGGACCTGATGGTATCCCGGGTTGCGTGTTACGTGAACTCCAAGAGGAGCTAAACCCACACATAAAAATGCTATTTAACCTTAGCCTTACTTCAGGATATGTACCTGAACACTGGCATACAGCAACAGTGGTCTCACTCCACAAGGGGGGTACCTCTACAGACCCTGGAAACTACCACCCCATAAGCTTACCCAGCCTGGTCTGCAAAGCTATGGAAAGAATCATTATAGAACTCATAAACAGAGACATAGGGGACCTACAGACACTTGACCCCACCCAGTTCGGCTTTGTAAAGGGCAGATCCTGCCTTTTAAACCTGGTTGACTTTTTCGAAACAGTCACTAGAGCCATTGACGAGGGCAAAGCAGTCCATACAGCATACCTGACTTGGCTAAGGCCTTCAACACAATACCCCACTCAGGCATCATAGATAAGCTCAACAGCTTAAATGTAAACCCTTATGTCACTAGATGGGTTGCAAACTGGCTAAAGGACAGAACCCATAAAGTTAAAATCGCTGGAGCAATGTCAGACTCAAAGCCAGTCACAAGTGGTGTCCCACAGGGATCTGTCCTGGGACCCCTCTTGTTCGGCATTTATTTCTCAGATGTTAAAGCAAACACGGGAGGGCTGTGGCTGACAAAGTTCACAGATGACTGCAAACTAGGCGCCATAGTCGATACACCAGCAGACACACACATCCTACAAAAGGCCTCACAGAAACGGACAACTGGTGCCGGAGTCACGGCCTTAAACTAAATGCCAAAAAATGTATAGTCATCCCCTTTGGGAAAAACAAAGTACCCACAAATTATCACATAGACAGCAACCCACTGAGTACTGAAAAAGTAATCAGAGACCTAGGGACCCAAGTTGACAGCGACCTCTCATTTGATACCCACGTTGCCAAAGTGGTTAGAAAAACATTCTACCTTGCACACCTCATCATGAAGGGATTCACATCCAGATCCAAGGATGTCATTGTTTCCCTATATTCCTCCCTCATCAGACCCATGATTGAGTACAATGCCCCATTTGGTATGTACCTCACCTGGCATTTGCAACAGCTGGAGAGACCACAAAAGTACCTCACCAAGAGGATCAAGGGTCTCCAACATAAGTCTTATTCTGCCAGACTAAAGAAACTTCAGCTCTATTCAGTATCATACCGCCTGCTCAGAGGTGATCTCTGCCTGACGTACAAGGCCATGTCCAATCAGGATCTGATGGACATGCTCCACCTCAAAAAATCCAAGTCCATCAGGACCACGAGAGCTAAAGACTTAAACCTTGGCACAAGTATGAATAGGACATGCTGGAGGGATAGATTCATAACCCAGAGGCTTCCCATGCTTTGGAACAAGATCCCAGTTCGTATTAGGCAGAGCCCCTCACTGACTCTCTTCAAGAGAAATCTTGATGAATGGATGGGAGATCGTAAGTTTACCCCAGGGGTCACATCTGTGTCACTGCTAGACAGGGGCACAGTAAACCAATTCTATTATATAAGGGGACCTTCATTGTGTCACTACTAGACACAGTATTCTAAATTTATTCTGTACATTTTTGTACCATTTCATGGGGTGGCGAATGCCACATCACTATGGCTAGGCTTACAAATGCCCCAGGGCAGATAGCCTAGTACTATACTATGAAACTATGAAACTTCCTGGTTATTGGTCAACTATGGCCATTCAATGAACTTTTTTTCTCTGTTCCTACTGTTCGCTAATTTTCAATAACGATATTCAGCTGTTCAAGGGTTTATGTTTTCGATAGCTGAACATAGACCCATAAACTTCATGTGATAAAACACCATAGATATGTTCCCAGCAGCCTTAATGGTTTAAAGTTGTGGAGAGTACCCCAGCAGTGCAAGGCTACAATGTCTTCCACACATTTAGACCAGCTACTACATTGGAAAGGACAAAAGTTGGAGGTGTCTTAATATTCATCAAAAACAGTCACATCTCAAGATGGATCAAGCAGTATGACCTACTCAAACTACTTTATGTCCAATTAAGCAAAAAGCAAAGTCCTGGACCATATCATTCCAAGCTACAGATCCACCAAGACACCCACATAACATACCTAAATGTACTGGGGTCGAGCTGCATGAAAGCAATACTATAGTTCTGGATAACTTCAACCACCACACAATAAAATGGGAAATGTACACAACATCCAATACATGGCTCAGAGATTCCTAGATTTTGTCAAGACAAATGCTTTAGACCAGCTAGTCAATACACCCACAAAGTGTGGCAACATTTTTCAACGAGGCACTCACCGAGTGTTACGTCCTTAACTGTCAGGTTAGATCACAAAGCTCTTTCTCTGAAATCAAAGCAAATCTATCACCTCATCTAACCCTAGCATGTTCAGAAGTTATTCCATAACAAACTGCATACTACTGGGTGATACACTGGAAAATGTCATGCCCTCTTATACCGTGTGAACACCATTGCCTATGCAGAATTGTTAACAGAAGACATATACCTTCATGTAAACAACTATATTGAGGCAGCTGTTCCACCTGAAATAAGCACAGAACTAACTCAAAGAACAAACTATCCTCATGGAATCCCAATATCACAAGTTTATATAACACAAACTCTCATCAATATTAAGTAACTCATTAGTCTTATCAAATTCACCAAAGCCAAATGTGAGGTAAAGGACAACCATAAAGCCTTCCTCAGTTATGTATGCAACCTCAAAGATAATACAGAACAGTGTGCTGAACTGATGGCAGACAGAATCACCTCTATGGAGCTAGAGGATACAGCAAACATATTAGCTGACAAATTCAGCTTAATTTCACCCCTCTCTCCTCCCCTGATACCTTCCAAGAGATACCCTTGATCAGAACTCCTCCAGCATTCACTAGCAAACAAGTCTTCAATGCTCTCCAAAGCCAAAAAAAAAAAAATACTGCCACTGTGGGCCCTAATATCCCATGTTGTTTCATGAATAGCATGAAACATGACCTGTCTCTCTAGAATCCTTGTTCAACTTTAGTCTTCAAACTAGCTGCAGGCCTAGTGAATAGAGGAATGCAGCAGTTATCCCTCTTAACAAGGGCAGTCTATCTACTGACCTATAAGCTTGACTAGTCTCATATGCAAGGCCAGTGAAATAATTATCATGGATATTATAAATAAAGACATAGAAAAACTTCAGACACTGGATCAAACACAGTTTGGATTTATCAAGGGCAAATCATTCCTGCTCAACCTGGTGGACTTCTTTGAGAAAGTCATCAAAGCTATGGGACAGCAAAAGAGTACACACTACTTATCTTAACACGGCCAAGGAATTTGACACTATTCTTCATTCAGGTATTGTCAACAAACTCACAAAATGTAGAGTAAGTACCTATGTCATCTGTTGGATAGCCAACTTGTTCACAGATGGGACACAGAAAGTCATGATGGAGGACTCTACCTCCACAAAAGTGCCAGTCACTTGTGAAGTTCCTCAGGACTCAGTGCAGGGGCCACTCCTTTTTGGCCTCTAATTTTCACAAGTCAAATCTAAGGTTAAAGGCCTCTGGTTGACCAAGTGTACAGATGATTGCAAGCTCAGCATTATTACAGAGTTTTCCAAAGACACCTATATCCTCCAAGAGGGTTTGTCGCAAAGTAATTGGTGATACAGCCACAGTCTAAAACTGAATGCCAAAAAAATGCAAAACAGTATCATTTAGAAAGTCAGTCTCCCCTGGGAATTACTGCATAGGCAATATACACTGACCTGGTGGTTAGGGATTTGGGAACATATGTGGGCAGTGATTTGACCTCTGACCACAACGTGTCTACTGTTGTAAGGAAATCATTCTATATTGTACAACTCATTAACAAGGCTATGTCATCCAGGCCCAAATATACCATTATCCTGCTGTACTCAGCCATCATTAGACCAATCACAGAGTACAATGCTCCCTTCCATATGTACCTTACTAGGCATATGCAACAACTGGAACACCCACAGGGGTTCCTTACAAAAAGAATACAATGCATAAACCACATGGATACGCAGACTGCTCCAAAGCCTTAGCTTTATACTCAGTCTCCTGCATAGTGCTGAGAGGAGAACTGTGCCTGTCTTATAAGGTATTAACAAATTTAACATTATTAGAAATACCTGACTCAGGAACCTAAACCTCATTTGTAACATAAATAGATCATGTTGGAGGGACAGATATATATCTCAGAGACTGCTCCTGCTTTGAGCTAGGCTTCCCATCCATGTGAAACAATGTTTGTCCCTCACCCTGTTCAAATGCAACATGGGCCAATGAATGGGAAATTGAAAATTTACCTCTGGTCTCACACCTATCTCCCTATTCGACAGAATCAGCTTGTAAATGCTCTGCTACCTAAACCTTGGCAACTTATCCTGTCATTTATATATGGGACTATATGGCTAGGCTTAAAAAGGCCTATTGGAGCCATTATCCTAGTAGTCATCTATGAACATAATGTTTAGTCCAGATTCTTAGGCAAAGATAAATATACATCACTGATCTTATTAGTGGTAGTGAACTGCTCTTGATAGTCAAGAGTGACTATAAAAAGCAAAAATGACACATCAGTGAAGCAAGAGAAAACAATTAACATGGAAGAAAACCAAAACAGATATGGTGATTCAATTCACTTTTGCTAGCTGTAAAACCCCTTCCAAGGAACCAGTAGAAAGTCCCAGTTCTTGGTGTTTTTGAGCAAATGAATACTTTATAAATTAACAATTAGCATATTTAGTTATCAGGAAAAAAATATCAAACAATGAAAACAAAGTGTCAGTAACACTTGGAAAAATGAAGCCCAGTATTAAAGTGATTCCATAAAAATTACTGGAGTTATCCATCAGACACAGCTGTGAATAAAATGAGCTTAAGGCAGAGGCAACATTCATAAGCATGACTCTGAAACAGCCACCAAAATTAACAGCCCAAAACAAAATAGCATAAATCATCTGTTTAATATGTAAAAACAGGGTAAATCATCCTTGGCTATCTGCTACTGCATAGCTTGTTGATGCATGCCACAACCTCTAAAGTCGTATTAGTTCATGGGAGTAGAGAGTTAAAGAAGTCCATGAAGAAATAAAATATAGACATTTAGTCAACATGATTTGAGACTATACAACAGTAATGACAGGCTGATAGAGCAGTGGCATAAAAACAAAAGTTACAAAAGGATAACTTTCAATAATCAGAAAAAAACATAAAAATATACTCTGTAATGCAAATACTGAGATGATTTCTGCTGTTTTGTATAACTACATCTATCATGTGTCTTAAAGTAATTTCAAGCCTTTAAAATGGTAAAAGTACATTAAATGTTGCAATGTAAAAGTCATGCGTGCTGGTAAAAGTAACAAGAGCACCACTTCCTATTTTTTAACTGAGCATTCAGTCTGATATAGGTGGTACAGAACAAACAGAACTGTTTATCATCAGCTGATCATAACACCATCCACACTGGGGATTAAAAGCTAAGGAGTGAAATAAACTTCACCAGAAGGATCATCCACACAGTTTCTGTTTTATTGTTTGAACAGGCACCATTTGTCACCATGTGCCACAGTGAAACAAGGCAGGGATATGCACAGAGCGAGTAAAGAGCACACTGTTTTGTGTGCTGCATGGTACAGAGTGATCAGATATGGCACAACTGTGTGCCAGCATTAGAGCTGTAATGTAAGATGTGAGTGGCAACTCAATCTCTTATAGTGGCTCACAGGATGCCTTGTATAACAAACAGTGTTTATGCAACAACAACAACAGGGCTCTGCATTACCATACACGAGACTATTGTACAGCAAACACAGAGTGTGATGGCATCCCTGGGTACATTGACGTGTTCAGCAGGCAGCTGTTTAAGTTTCTGTTACTGGCACCCATGATGCACCTGTTCTTAGTTAATGAATGAGTTGATGACCATACCAGCAGTCTCTCCTTGTTTAAAACTTCACTGCACTCGCACCTTATTTTACAATGGAAATGCTCTTGCTCTCATCTAACCTAATTCTACCACACTTCCTAACTTTCCAAACTTTGTTGCCTGTCACCACCTCCTAAAGTTTTACATCCCTTGGGACATATTCAACCAATGACTAAAAAAATTACCTTATTGTAATTCCTTAAAAAACAAAAAAAAAATACTACTTACTGAATTAACCTGATGTAATTTTCCTAATGAAACTCTTTTTTTATTTCTGTATTATGTAATATCTATTTGAATTGTGCAATATGGGTTTGTACTATACAAAATATGTATTTAACATTTAATTGAAATGTATATTATGGATTTGTGCTCTTTCTGTAATATGTATTTGTATTTCTTTGGAGCTTTTCTCCCCAGGACTTAATTGAAAATGGGCTCCTTGTAGCCCAATGGACTATCTTGGAAAACAAACTACAAATAAATAAATAAATATATGGTCATGTGCTGGTGTGTCTGCAGTGGGTGTCTAGCTCAAAGACATGCTGATACTTATGCGTGGTCAAGTTCTGAGGATTATGCAGTGGGCATCCATGGCCATTACAGCAACACATACAGGCATCCATGACACGTTTCTGTATCATGTACTGTCACATACAACTGTTATGAATGCATTCAGAAGGTATAGTAACAAGATGAGTGTCTGAAGTATGGCACCTCCAATGTACAGTTTACACAGTTTATGCACTACACAGCTTACACTTTGTTGTCCCATTACACATGGTAGTGGCACACACTTGTAAATAATTTTATTCAGAACAACACTGGCTGCCTTGGGTGGATACTATTGTAACAGATAAAATAGACACATATTTCACATATTATGCCATGCAGATGTTCAACAGATGTTTATCAAATGACACAGCACAGATGTGCTACATTCACAATGTGATATGCACCAGTGGAAGTGTTTCCTCCATGTGTTCCTCGTCTTTTCACTGTGCACCACTGTCTGTTTCCACATGTAGTTGGTGCTCTCTGCCAATCTCCTTTGCAGACATAGGCCAGTAGTTTTATCCCCTGCACCTCCCATAAAAGGGGAGACTGTATTAAATACTGTTCTACTAACTGTAACATGGGAGGAAACCGGAGTACCTGGAGAAAACCCACTCAAATGCAAGGAGGACATGCAGACTCCACACAGAAGGCACTTCAGCCGAGAATTGAACCGGAGAACCTCTTGTTGTGAGGTGATAACACTACTGCTGCACCACTGTGCCATCCATAGTGATAGATGCAGCCAATACAGCTGACCCAGGAAACAACCCCATCTGATTTGTCAGGCAGTACAAATATTTATAGGTATACCTAGACACCTCCATAAACGTCAAGCTACTTGCTGAAAGGAATATTGAGAAAGTAACAAGAGAATTTAAAGCCTATTTCAGACTTTCAGATAGGTTTGCCACCTTTTCAGATGTCCAAGTGGGCATTTTTTATGAAAACAAGTAATTCTGCAGGGCAAACTATATTTGCAACCATTAGCACTGGACTTCACTTTATTGCAAAAATAAACGCACACTTTTCTAGACAGCGAGTTGATATGGTGATTTATATCATCACGTGTTTCAGATAAAAAAAAGTTTTACATAATGTTTAGAGGAAACTTAGAAAATGTTTTGCCCTAAAACTGCAGGACATTTGCCATTTTCATCTTTTTTTGCAGAACGCAACCACCCATGCAGGTACTGTCCTGTGTAAAGTTGGACAGGTGGCTAACTTACTTACAGAAGTGGTCACATTTGAGACAAGAAGGTCAGTACAATTAAACATCCTTATGCCCAGGTATAAAAAAAACTGTTGTCAGTGTGACTTTATAACACAAATCAAAAAAATTCAAAAAGTGGTTGAGAAAATGCATAGGTTCAGCTATCTGTTAACTCCCAAGATTATCAATACCTCTCACTGGAAGAGTCAACAGGCTGTCCATAACTACATGTGCCACACTTTTACTAGCTGGCTGCTTTAACCTTCAGACATTTACACACTGAATACTGTTCACTGTTAGCACATAACGTGGAAATAGCTCCTCTTTATTACAGTCTCAGATCCCACAATGACAATTCCCACAGACTTTTAGTGCAGCATGTAACTTGACTGTGGGTAGGAAAGTATTAATAAAGATTCACATTTATATGGAAACAGGTTCCACAGCAAATTAGGGATATATAGAAAGCCTGCCACTCAGAACTAAACTTCAAGAGCATTTAACAAAGTTTTGCAAATGTTAATACTACAAAGAAAATTGCTGAATTCAAAACAATGTCTGACAAGATAAGCAATAAAATACCAAGTTATTAGGTGCTAAGAATTAGCATAACTTCTATACATTGAATAGCAGCAGTTACTGGATAATTTACATAATAAGTATTGGGATTAAATTAAATCATAGTGCTGCTTACTATTTTTCCACAGTGTGTGTGTTATTCAGGAGTTTTATTTATATATGCATTAGATTATTCAGTAATTGAATTTCAGCTAAATTTAAACAATAGAATGTGGTCATAATTATAAATATTTGTATTGTGAGTGCAAATATGTTTTGCATAGAGGTGCTCTCTGCTAAGTCATGGCTGAATTGGGGTCCTCAGTCCAGTCCACCCACGTGGTTAGCAAATAGTGAACAAATAATTAAATAAATAAACAAGACATCAACTAGTATTCTACAACTATCGACAGACTCCTTGACCTAGTTAATCTTACATAGGCACCTGTTCTCAAACGAAACAGACAGGAAGATCAGAACGCACGCAGTGTAAATTTTTTTCTGTACGCTTTTTGCCTCAATGGCTGCTGACCACAGAGTCTCCTCTTTTAGGTCCTGAGCCCATTTGTTCCCACTTACAGGGTATCCATAGCATGAAGGCAAAAGATTCACTGGGGGGAGCTGCCATCCTGACATTCTACATTTCAGCTGTTAGCTCTTTCTCCTTGAAGTTGAACTTCCACAAAAAGGAAATAGAGCCATGTAGAAAATAATGTGACAACAAAGAAAGGACAGCCACAAAATATTCCATTTGTTGTCAATTTTCAGAGGAGAGCTTGTCATGCTTTTTCTCCTTTTCTTAGGGCTTTGTGATCAGCAATGCATAATGTGCCCCCAAATAGTTTAGGTGCATAATTATAACTGAACCATAGTATTTCATTTAGCTATGTAACTAATTTAATACTCAGCAACCCTGCGTTTCTTTCAACAAGAGTAATTTAATGTTAAACAGCTCTTGGTTTCTGTCAGTAAATGTAATGAGACATTAAATGATTCTTGTTTTCATTCAGCACATGCAATTTCATGTCAATTAATCCTCTGTTTCTCTCACAGTCTCGGCTCTATTTCTAATGCTCAGTTTAGCAGCCAAAACATGTGATTTCATGCTTGTAGGCATGACATATAAAGGACACCAGATGCATTACAACTGCTTGAATTTAGTGTAACCATTTCTAGCAGTGGATAATTTGTAAAGTTATCTTTTAATTTCTCTCATTTGTTTCATCCATTAATCTCTGCTTCGCTTATATTGTCTGCCACATATCTATTTATTTTCCCAGCCCTCTTTCTATGGCATGTTCTTATGTCTTGGACTTCTATTTTTTTTAAATTCCACAAGGTCTTTATACTCAGCTGAAAATCTCACAGAAAATACTCAGCTGAAGCTGTCACACTAATACTTATTCCTCTGTCTCACACGCTGACGTGTAGTTGCAACGGATACTTTGTCATTCTGCATCATATATCAAACAACATGGCCATGTAGGACCTTCCCTTCCTCACAGCTGCTACTAATCTTGTGAAATTCTGCATCACTGGCCATGTGATCTGATCATATGACTTGCACTTCCTATGTTATTCAAGATTTTGATTTATATTTACATATTTTTTCTACCTACAAATCATTTATATTCACTGTTTCTCAGTATATCCAAGCACTATTGTATATTATCTGAGACATCTTTCTAAGGAAAAAAAAAAACAATTGGGAATCCTTACCAGAATGGATTAAGACTAGCAATACACTAAAATATGTAAGGCCAAATACATAATTTTTGGAGTTTCCTTCCTGGACCACTACTGAATTGGTCCACAATACTGCAGGACAACTCAGTAAACAAACATACACAAAAACAAAATGATTTATTATTATTATCATTGTTATTAATAATAATACAACTACTATTAATGTTTTCTGGGGTAGTACACTGGTCAAGACTGACAGTTTACAAGTACAGCCCAAGTGAATGATCATTCACCAGTGGTAAACAATAATTCTGCTTAAATTAAATTTACAGTGAAAAAGCATAACATAAACAGTACTTATTTAGAATCTAGACAAAGTTACAAGAAGAGTAAATAGAAATTGAGGAAACAAAGAAAAGTTGAAATAGTTTAAGTGGGAGAGACTCATCAGTTCAGCTGAAGGATAAGAAATTAGAATGAAAGAGAGAGAGGATGGTAAGTGTAGGTAATATGACAGGTGCATTTGGCTTGCTGCTGCAGGTGGGTACAAATATATTTTTTGAAGATAGATTGGAGATTTACATTTTGATTTAAAATAATTTTGGAGAAGGTGCTGTGACAAGTAGCAGGTAGGTATTTTGAACTGTGGTCCTTGGCTAATAGTTCTTAATTGTATTGTTATTATCTTAAACTTTTTATCACAGGTCACAGTTTTATTTTCATCTTGTATATTACATTTTCAGTATGCTACGCTTTCTAAATGCCATTTTTTCCAAAGTCTGCTACTTAACTGTATCTTGCCAATATACCTTTTGAATGTCTTAGTGCAAGAATTTCTTGATAAAAGTCAAAAATGATGGTGGGGGGGGGGGGGGTAAAGGCCTCCAAACAGGGACAGCTTTTAACTATTGCTCTTATAATCTTAGAAAACTGACAGAATAACAGGTTTAGTATTAGTATATATTTTCTTTCTGAATCTTATTGAGTCTGAAATGTAAATGTCTGTCATTAGTTTGCAAGAAAATCACACATTTTATGAGAAAGAGATGAAAAATATGAAGGAGAAATCTAGTCCATTCTGTGAAAATCTGGAGAGTTGAAAGGTATGCCTGCCACCGATCCTCATGAAGGCTTGCATGTTATGCCTCATCATTATTAATGCCAAGACAATTTTTTAACGATATCTATTAGTGCAATGAATTGCTTATGCTGTGCATCAGCTGCTTCCATTTCTCATGGCATCTCCCTGCCTTAAGGCATTTCTCCTTTCGCCTGCTATTATACGAATTCTAGTAATGCATACATTTTTCTCGTCTAATAAGTAAACTGTTTCCCATCTGGCAATTTTGGTAAACAGTTTCTAGGCTTACTGATTCAAGGATTTCTTATAGATCTCATTTGTGCGCCTACACTAACCTGTAGCTGTACAATATATAACTGGATAAAACATGACAGACCAAGAGAGATGCTTTGGACAACTCTGCTGCTTAAACTGTAGAGACTAGCACACTCCATCAGCCTCCCCAAACACCCATACATATATACCACACTTCTACAACTGCTCTACCACATCCTTCCATCTGAGTTTCTGAAGGGAATAAGAACAGCTGCTTAGCAGTAGCACACAACACAGCACAATAACAACCCCTAAGCATAGACATTATATACTGCTTAAGGAAAGCATTATCAGGTGTTTTGGGCATCAACACTGAAATGATCAGTATTCTATTTACATTCATCTTCTTCTTTTGGCTTTTCCTGGTTAGGGGTTGCCACAGCAGATCATCTGTCCTCTCATCATTGGCAGTGGAGTTTTACGGTGTTGATTTGCCAGCCCGGCGCCCAACCTTCCACGGAAGGTACACACACATGCATGCACTCATGCCTGGGGCCAGTTTAGAGTATCCAATCCACCTACAGCATGTCTTTGGGATGTGGGAGGAAACTGGAGCACCCAGAGGAAACCCATGTGACCACAGGGAGGACATGCAGACTCCGCACAGAAGGCACCCCAGCCAAGGATTGAATTGGAGAACCTCTTGCTGTGAGGTGTCAATGCTAACCGCTGCACCACCGCGGCCACCCATTCTATTTACATTCATCTAAAGAGTCAAAATTCTGGGTACAGTTCATCAACTGGGATTTAGTGGCAGTAATGCAACAGTTTTTTACTCTGTATGTACTGCTTTAAGGAGTCTTTGACAAATGAATAAGGCTTTGGGTAGTCAAAGTATTCAGAAACTCATCTCTCATCTTCTGATGGATAATTGCCATACAGTATCCAGCCATCTTGGTCAACCATTCATCTGTGGATACAACCATGCTTTAGCTGTGACAATGATGTAGGATATCCTTCTTTCTATGGCTGTGTTGTGGTAATTCTTACATCTATGGTTGCTGGTGCTGTCATACTTCTATCAAAAGTGGTAAAATGGGGATCCATCCTTCCACCATTTACCTTTCAAAATTAAACCATTTAAATACTAAACACTGTACAGTATTAAAACAACACTACATACAGAATAGCTCCTGGCAAATAAAAACTTGAAATTTAATTACTGACATTACAGGACTGATGGACCTCCAAGCTTCTCCTGAATGAAATCTCAATGTCACATGTTTGAGTCCATGGATATCATGAGTTCCACAGGATAGGTGCACAATATGCAAAAACATGCCTACCTGAGTTCCTAAGGCAGATCCAGGAAGTCAAGAGCAACCCCTCTCTGGTCAATACAAGTCAACATGGAGTGTAATGGAGTATGAAAAGCTCTTACAAACAGGACCAGTACAGTACAGGACACTATGTGTTAATACTACAAACCTTAATTATGATCTCGTTGTTTCAATGGTAACCATTCCAAATTCCAAAGAACAAGGGGTGACATGACTGAAATCAGTAGATACTGTCAGTACTGTTTGCTATGGAATTCTGGTTGTGTCAAGAAATGTTTGGGGTTGCAGTCATGCAGCCTTGGAGTTGAACTCATTATACTAGTCTATCTCTATATGAGTGAAGAACTCTGAGATGTCAATGAGTGAGATCTGTTACTTAATTTGGAAAATATTTTGAGCTTGGTAGTTAGAAGACCTGAATGCAAATATACTTGACAGCATGCAATCAATCCCACCAAATTCCTCACTCAATTTACTCTGAGGGGACATGCAGGATATAGATATTACTGTATACTCACAGCTGTTGTGAGGTCTATTTGTGTGTGTGTGTGTGTGTGTGTGTGTGTGTGTGTGTGTGTGTGTGTATATATATATATATATATATATATATATATATATATATATACATATATACATACAATCTACTTTAGTAGACAGAAGGTTCACTTACCGGACTTTCAGATAGCTGAGATGAAAAGGCCAACAACCGCAGAACACTGACATCCCGGAACACCAACTCTCACTCCAGGTAAGTAATTGGTTGGCCATCATGAAAAAAATAGTAAAACCAAAGGAATGTAAACCCACCCATGTAAGGTGCTGCATCCCCCTAACACCCCTAACTAAATATACCAACTCTGAGATCGCACTATCATGGGGGTAAGGGGCAAAGTTCAACAGGGTGGCCATGTGGTTACTTACCTGGAGTGGAAGTTGGTGTTCCGAGATGTTGGTGTTCTGTGGCTGTTGGCCTTTTCATCTCAGCTATCTGAAAGTCAGGTAAGTTAACTTTCAGTCTATTGAAGTAGACACATATATATATAAAAACAGAAAAAAAAATGTTCAAAGTGATATCAGTCACAATTCAATAAAATGAGGAAGGAAATCTTTGTACTCTGCTTAGCTTCAGCCTGTTTCAAAACAATGTCAATGACTTTCAAAATAGGTTTATATTTGTCATTCCATGTAGATGATATTTCAGCCATTATTTTATCAAAAAAAAATCATTTTATATCCTCTATCTAAAAATAAACTTTTTAAAAAGCTAGCAATCAGTTTTTTAAAGACTTAAACATTACTACAGACTTAAACATTGCTACAGACCTTCTCAGGTTCACTTTAAATAACAAAGGTTTGTCAGTCAATTTTCTAGATTTGACATTAAAGGTCAACAAGGAAGTCAAATGCTTTAAAAGCAGAGTTTATAGAAAAGAAACTTTTGATAACAGTTATTTGGGAAAACAAAGCCAGTATCCCATGTTCATGAAACAAAATGTTGTGAGGTGTCAATTCATCAGATGAAGTAGGATGACGAGTGATGACACATTTTACAGATGCTATCTATTTATAGTTAAGAAATTCCATTTTAATATTGTATAACTTAACCTTCTTTCCATACAAAAAACAATGTGGATCTTGGCACAGTTCAAGAATCACAGTGACACAAATGATGTAGTCAAATTAAATTATTCACACATGTTTTACACAAATGTATATTAGTCCTGTAAGGCCGTACTAGTGACTTTTATCTTAATCAAGACAGTAGGGTCAGTCATTTTATCCAAAGACGTCCGCTGTACTCAGTAATTATAGTCCCACTGTTGACTAGTCAGACTTCCAGTGTTTAAGTGGGGTAAAACTAATTACAGACAGAATAATGTATTTTAAGCTTGTTTCATGAAACAGTAACCAGAGAGTAAAGTATTCCACCTTCTTTCACACAAATATATTTTCATCTTATAAAGTGAGACTATTTAAACTGAGCAAATGTCAAGAGGGTCAGTTACTTTCATCCACAAACAGCCCTAACGTGACACACAGAAGTTAGAACCACTATGCTTTTGATTGTGAAAAAAGACAGTACTTCTCAAGCTTTTAGTGCAAAAATCTAGGACTAAACCAAAAACAATGAAACAAAGGACCAAAACCAGGGGCAAATTTAACCTATTGTTCTTCAGTACTTAGAAAATTACTAGAATAACAATTTTTATGTGTGTATTTTTTGAAGGACATGAAGTCAAACTCAAATCTTTGTCATTGTTTATTGTCTGCAATCTTCAGTGATTTACCTGAAAACCACAAACTGTATGTGGAAAAGACCAAAATATTTGGTAAAATATATGGCACTCTGTGGAAAATGGCAGATAATAAATATTACAACTTTTTTCACACCTATGCAAACTAATCCTGTATAGCCAGACTATTTACAGTGAATAAATAGGACAGTATATTATTTAGATGCTCAGTCAGCTGATGAAGTACTGAAGTTCATCATGCAGGAATTCAGTCAAGTACAATATCTATCATTTGGCACAAGGTGCAGAAATGGGGAAGTCATTAACAGCCACTGCATGGATTACACCACCCAAACCTAACACTTGAAGCACACAGTGAATTTGGAAATGTTACCATGTGTTTTCTTTAAAAGGTTATATTGAACCTACTAGCTATTACATACTTTTATGTAAATCTGCTGTTTTTTTCCATGAAGGATAGGGTTACCACCTGTCCCACTTCAAGAGGGACAGTCACTCTTTGGGCAGTTGTGCCCTGCAAAAAAATTGAAAAATGGTCGATGTCCTGAGATTTTAGGGCAAAATTATTTCCTATATTTTATGCAATAGTTGTATAAAACAGTTATTCTGTATCTGAAACACCTAATGTTATCAGAAATAGAATAAGCAACTAAAATTCTACAAGACTAAGCTTTTATTTAGGCAAAAAGTGAAGTTATGTACTTTGTACTGGCCGTGGGTATGTTTTGGCCTGCAAAATCTGATGTTTATACCACAATTGTCCCACTTTGGGCATTTGAAGAGGTGGCAACCCTAATGAAGGATGGGGGTGAGCTACTACTGCTGACTCTGGTATGTGACTTGGGTGGCACCTAGTGGGAGTGCTAGGTGCTGCACCATTGAAGAAAAAGCCTCTGAGCATGTGCTGCCTGCATGTATGCTAAAGTGATTTGTGCGAAGATGGAAAGCAACATTTTATTATGAGAAGCTATTGTTTGTGTGAAAGTTGCAGTACATTCTCTGGGATTGAAAAAGGTATAATGCACTCTGACAACCTGTTCTCTGCAGGTTTTCTGCAATGCATTATGGAACCACCATATCACTACAGTTATACCGAGTTATCAGCCTGTAGTGCGAACAGCAGTCCGGCTGTCAAAAGGGAGTGGCTAATGCTAATTGTCCAAGTGTTCTCTTCCAGAAATATCATTATCATCTGATTACTGAGAGATTCAGAGAATAGCTCTACTTTGCTGTCTGTGGCATAAAGCAGAAAAAGTGTACTCTGCCTTTTGATGCTGTAGATTAAGTCAGTTCTTTAGAAGGCTTGGTGCTGTTTGAATGACTTCAGGTAGTTATGCAAAGCTATACATATATATATATATATATATATATATATATATATATATATATGGGTGTACTTGTACTTAGTGTAATCAAAACATCTCTGTAAGGAAAACAATCTCTACATATGAAGTTAAAGTTAAAAACAGACAAAACATATTGTTTTGCAGGGGGAAGCCTGCCTGCACCCCCACACCATCTGATAATTACATATGCTAATTCCAGCTTAGCACTAACCCCAGGGAAGAAGCATATTCAATTTTGCACACTTGTCGATCATGTGCATTGTCAATCAGTGTGTGTAGACACACAGATTTTAACATAATGACATTTTGGAGTGTTAACTAAAGTCATCAAAAAAATGATGAGCCAGTGTGTTTTATTTTGTCATTGTTTTATTTTTATTAAAAGTTTTGAAGTTTCAAGTTTTTAGCAGGATTGGTGGCAGAACCATTCTTTCTCTGAATTAACTAAAGTCATGGCATACACACACATGCACACACACAGACACACACATATATATATATATATATATATATATATATATATATATATATATATATATCACACAGATATATATATATATATATATATATATATATATATATATATATATATGCGTGTGTGTCTGTGGTATCTATATTAACTTCAAGATCATGCAACAGTGGGGAATAAGGAAGAATCTTCACCGCACTGTTACTGATCTCACACCAAACACCAACTTAAAAGTCACCCCAAACCCCCCCCCACACACACGTATACATTCACATATGCACACATGTAAACACACATACACATCTTCTATTTTTAATGAATTTCGGATTGGCAAAGTAAGTTTGAATAAATGCAGAATCCATATATATATATATATATATATATATATATATATATAGATATATATATATAGATATATATATATAGATAGATATAAATAGATATATAGATGTGTGTGTGTGTGTGTGTGTGTGTGTGTACATGTGCGTGTATGCACATTTGTTGAAAGTGCCTATGCCGCCAAAGTTGTATGGGATGGTAGAATGAATATTAACTTAATTAGGTTTAACAGCACAGTGTTCAATTCAAAAGCATGATAATGGGCCAGTAATGAGACATTCATTATGCTTTTTCTTGTCTCTTAATCACAAATTATCACTGTCATGCTATTGGGCAGTACTGCATTAGCATTGTGATCCAGGGGATTATATGACCCTTATTTTTTATCCCACTCAGATGTCTGAGGTGTACAAGTTAGCAAAGAGGATAGAACTGTCCTGTTGAGGTGGGGAAGCTGACTGAGGATCTAAGTAATATACTGTCCTATTTATTCATTTTAAATAGTCTGGTTCTACAGGATTAGGTTGCATAGGTGTGAAAAAAGTTGTAATACTTATTCTTTGCCAGTTTCCATAGAGTGCCATATATTTTACCAACTATTTTTGGCTTTTTCCACATACAGTTTGTGGTTTTCAGGTAAATCATTGAAGATTGCAATCAATAAACAATATCAAAGATTTGAGTTTCAGACTGCATGTCCTTCAAAAAATATACACATAAAAACTGTTATTCTAGTAACGTTCTAAGTATTGAAGAACAATAGTTTAAATTTGTCCCTGGTTTTGGTCCTTTGTTTCATTATTTTTTGGTTTGGTCCTAGATTTTTGCACTGAAAGCATGAGAAGTACTATTTTTTTCACAGTCAAAAGCATAGTGGTTCTAACTTCTGGGTGTCAGGTTACGGCTGTTTGTGGATGAAAGTAGCTGACCCTAATGACATTTGCTCAGTTTAAATAGTATCACTTTATAAGATGAGAATATATTTGTGTGAAAGAAGTTGGAATATTTTACTCTCTGGTTACTGTTTCATAAAACAATAATAACGTGACAAAACTGTTGCACTGGGGATTGTGAAAACATTATGGTATTGAAGTGGATGAAAAACACTGGAAAAAGGAGCCACAAAGCATCACAGAAAATGATGAAGTCTACATCACACACCCATTACCAACAGTTCAGAAGATAGATGCTAGAAAACTTAATATAGTGGTCCAGGAAAAGAAGACAAAAGTAGCACTGATCATTGAAATCACCACACCTACTGACTACAGTGTCTTGCATAGAGACAGAGACACACAGTCATAAAATATCAGGATCTGCAGGTAGAAACAAAAGCAATGTGGAAGAAAGATACCCAAATAGTTTCAATGGTAGTAGGAGCAATGGGTCTTATAAAAAAAGAACCTAAATTGTATTTATATATGTTACCAATACATGTAACCCCATGCGAATTGCAGTAGGAGACATTACTGGGAAAATTGCAGGTGCTGCAAATACCACTTCGGGCTGACATCAGAGATTGAAACAATACTAATCGCACTTTGACTTAAGAATGGGGTCCATTCCCGTCATCGTTTTAGAAACATAAAAGACTTGGAGAAATTTAGCATGGACATATGGAAGCATGCTCCCTGTAATTGGCAACAAAGAGGTGGAGCTCAGACAGCCATTAAAAGATGGGGTATACTCTAAGGGGGAGGCGTAGGCTACCTACTGTACTGATGAGCTGGCCCACTCCCTACCACCTAATTCTTGAATAGACTAATTAGGCACCTTAGGCATTATTGAATGGGTTATAAGATTCTTGCCTAATTCAAGGATGCCCTGCTCTCATCTTCCCACCCCCAATTGAAAGAATGGACCATTTGCGTGAAGGTGGTAGAACCATCAAGCAGGTTTGTAGGGGAACAAAATAAATAAACCACATTTGTAGTCTGAAGATGAGGTTTTTCTGCATTTCAAGTGTAACAGTGCTTGTGAAGGGTATTGCTGCATTCCACATCACTTGACCATTTTTTACACTCAGTATATGTGAGAATGCATAATCAAAATTAATCCATTGCAAACTAAAACATGCAATTATATTTGTTTTTTTTTGTTCTTGATAAACTGAAGACAAGATGTTTGAAAAGACACATGAAAAATTCACAAAAAAAAGTTTTATATGTTCTAAAGTAATTGGAACTTTAAAAATACTCAAAGATATTCAACAGATAAACTGAAATTTCTTGAAGGCTATTCATTATTTCTAATGTAAACTTTAAAAGTCACACAAACAGACTAGACTAAGGATCCAACAGGTCTCTTTCAGATAAGGCATTGTTTCATGCCTGCCTTATTTTGCACATTACATATGCAATGCAATTCATTTGCACTGCACTTTTTAGAATCACATTATTCTATAATAATAACTAAGGGCCAGATTTACAAATAGTCATGCAGAAGCTGTGTAGGCCAGCTGCTGAGACAAACTACTGCCCCAGCCAATTATCATAGGCTCATCCCTGAATATGGATTAGTGAGGGGCAGATCACTGATAACAACACAGTGTAAGATGGCTGCAATGCATCTCCAAGCCACTTCATTGTCACACACCCACCTAATGAGATCCAATAACATGCAGCAGTATGGAGACTCATTTTGTACACTCAGAATATTCTGATACCTGTTAAGGTTCACCCAAGTTCTGGTGGAGCTGGATTCTCTGCAGATGTCCATTAACTTCAACTATGGCTCGTCAGTGGAAGTACCAAAAGTTGACATTCTCTGTTGGTATCAAATGACCGTGTACATGGTGTGACCATAACAATAACAGAAACAGGGCAAAAGGAATTTCATCACCTGCCAGTACACAGCTATGTGTAAACCACAGAAATAGCTGAATGATGAAAATCTAATAAAGATATCCATATTGGTTTCCTCCCTTTTTTTAATTTCTCCAAGTCTTTTGGGTTTCTAATACCATGACGGGAATGGACCCCATTCTAAAGTATGATTAAAGTTCATGAAATTAGTATTGTTTCAATCTCTGATGTCAGCCAGAAGTGCTCTTTGCAGCACCCGCAATTTGCCCAGTAATGACTCCTTCTGCAATTCGTATGGGGTTACATGTATTGGTAACATATATAAATATGATTTAGATTCTTTTTTATAAGACCCATTGCTCCTACTACTATTGAAACTATCTGGGTATCTTTCTTCCACATTGTTCTTGTTTCTACCTGCAGATCCTGATATTTTATGACTTTGTGTCTCTCTGTATGCAAGACACTGTAGTCACTATGTGGTGATTTCAGTGAGCATTGCTACTTTTGTCTTCTTTTCCTGGACTACTATATTAAGTTTTCTAGCATCTATCTTCTGAACTGTTGGTAATGGGTGATCCCATGTGATGTAGACTTCATCATTTTCTGTGATGCTTTGTGGCTCCTCTTTCCAGTGTTTTTCAGCCACTTCAATACCATAATGTTTGCACAATCCCCAGTGCAACAGTCTTGTCACGTTATTATGCCTTTCAGTATACAGTCCTTCTGCCATTAATATGTCTCAACTAGCAACGAAGTGTGCAACTGTTTCCAATTCGGTTTTACAAAACCTAAATTTGTCTGTTTCTCCCACATGTTCAATGGACTTTGTAAACCAATGTGTACATTGCCCACTATCTTGGGCCGGCAATATTAACTTTTCATCTCTTGGTTTGAATCTGCCTCTCCTTAACCATTCCTGCATTCAATCCTGATCAACATGAGGTTCTTCCAGAAGTTTTTTATACTTGCAACTATATTTATGCATTTTCGAAATTTCTTGCCTTCTCATCTCGTCCTTCACCTTATATTCTTCCTTTTGTTTTTTGGCACATTCAGTTGCTGCCTGATTTTTATCTACTTCTGGTTTCATTTTCATTCCTGCCCGACACTGATATGCTTCTGCTAGATTAAGAAGAGAAGTCATCTTAGAGTTATTCTCCTCATGTTTCAAATATTTTACTGCGTTTGGGTTTTTTGAGGTCAGCAGATATATGTGGAGTCCCACGATTGCAGATCTATACATGTAATCATATTCAATGAGACCCATCCCTCCTTCAGAATGGGGAATATATAATCTTGGTATGCACTGATTTTTATAAATCATTTAGTGAGCATGAAGCATCCTTCTTGTTTTCTTAGTGAGCATGAAGCATCCTTCTTGTTTTCCTGTCTAATCTATCCAACACATTTTGGGGCCACTCAAGCAATCCAAAACTGTAAGTTAGGACAGGAAGAGCAAACTGGTTTATGGCTTGGATTTTGTTCCTAGATGTCAAAGCTGTTTTCAGGATTAATTTAAGTCTTCTAAAGTATTACTTACAAAGTTTTATTCGCATTTGTTCATGTTTTACTGTTGATCCTTCATCAATTCCAAAATATTTATGCACTCCCTCTTGCTCAAGTTCTTTTATAGGTTCATAGGTGGGTATTAAGCTATTGGCCCTAGGGCCTATATAAGCCTAGCCAAAAAGGTACCCTGGCTTTCGCCACCCAAGAAAATTATTTTCCTGTGCCCCTGTCGAGCAGAGCCACAGAAGTGATTTCCGGAATGAATTTCCTATCTCCCATCCAATCATCAAGATTTTTCTTGAAGAGTGCTAATGAGGAGCTTTGTTTGATATAGATAGGTAGTTTGTTCCAGAGTATGGGAAGTCTCTGGGACAGGGTTCTATCCCTCCAGCATGTTCTGTTTAATGTGGTGACAAGGTTTAGGTCCCTAGAGCATGTAGCTTGGAGGGATTGGGATTTCTTTAAGTGGAGCATGTCCAACAGCTCTGGGTTTGACATGGCTTTGTATGTTAGGCAGAGATTGCCTCCGAGTAGGCGATATGCGACAGAGTAAAGCTGGAGTTTTTTGAGACAGTCTGCATAGGGCATCTGTTTGAGGCCGGTAATCCTCTTTGTGAGGTATTTCTGCGGCCTTTCCAGTTGTTGTAGATGTCTTGTGAGGTACATACCAAAAAGGGCGCTGTATTCTATAATGGGTCTAATGAGTGATGAGTAAAGGGGAACAATGACCTCTTTTTTTCCTGGATGAGAAACCTTTTGTGATGAGGTGTGCTACATAGAAGGATTTCCTGACTACTGTGGTGATGTGATTATCAAAGGAGAGACTACTGTCCACCTGAGTCCCAAGGTCTCTTATCACACTTTCAGTGTTAAGTAGACTACCGCCTATGTGGTAGTTCATGGGTACAGAGTTTTTACAAAAAGGGATGACAATGTACGTTTTGGCACTGAGCTTGAGGCCATGGCTTTGACACCAGGCATCTGTCTCAGTGAGGCCCTTTTGTAGGATGTCCACATCGTTAGGAGTTTCGATTATGGCTCCTAGTTTGCAGTCATCTGTGAACTTCATTAGCCAAAGACCTTCTGTGTCAGCCTGTACTTCAGAGAAGTAGATACCAAACAGGAGAAGACCCAGGACTGAACCCTGTGGTACTCCACTTGTCACTGGTCTGAAGTCGGATTTGGAGTCTGCTACTTTCACAGTGTGGATTCTGTCAGTGAGTCAGTTGGCAACCCATCTTGTGACAAAGGGATTTATACCTAGTTTAGTGAGTTTATCTATAATTCCAGAGTGGGGAATGGTGTTGAAAGCCTTGGCGAGATCTAGATAGCTGTGTGAACCACCTTACCCTCATCTATGGCTTTGGTGACCGCTTCAAATAAAGTCTATCAGGTTAGGAGATATAATCTGCCTTTTACAAACCTGAACTGGGAAGGGTCCAGAGTTTGGAGATTACCAATGTCATTGTTTGTAAGTTCCATGATGATACGTTCCATAGCCTTGCAGACCAGGCTCATCAGGCTAATGGGGCAGTGGTTCCTAGGGTCCATGGTGGCTCCCCCTTTGTTTATATCACACTCCTGTCCCAAACTGATGTTTTCCTGGTGATGCAGTTTTTCTGCTTTAAAGGTTGCTTTTGCACATTTATCAAGACCAAATGATATTTTTATATCATCTGAAAAAGTTTTGACAACTTACAGTTGTGTTTGATGAGCTATGCAGTTTTAAATCATCAACAAAGAGAAGATGAGAAGTCTTTATACTTTGTTGTTTTTGATTGGCCAAATTGTAGCCATGACCTAAGCTGTGAAGTAGACAGCTTAATGGGTTAAGGGCAAGATAGAATAGCAGTGGTGACAGAGCGTCACCCTGGAATATCCCCCTTTGAATTTTTATCCCTGGAATAATAACTTGTTCTTTATCATGGCTTAATTGCAAAGTGGTCTGCCACTGTTTCATGGTCACTGTAATGTAGTCGATCAGTGTAGGGTGTATCTTATACAGTATTAAGCACTCTTTTATCCATGAATGTGGGATACTATCAAATGTTTTTTGTAGTCAATCAATACTATACTTAGATTCTTCCCTTTTTTTACAGTGTGACTATTTAACAACAAATGATCCTTTGTTCCACATGCCTTGCCTTTATTGCCTTTTTGTTCTACTGCCATAATTGAGTTCTCTTCTAAATGACTATAAACTCTGTCAGCATAAATTCCCATGTATAGTTTATATGTTATTGGAAGGCAAGTTATTGGTCTATAATTTTTAGGGTAGCTTGCAGGTTCACTCTTTAATAGGAGTACTGTTTTTCCTGTTGTTAGCCAGGTTGGCGTCTATTCTGGGTGTGGGTATAAATAGTTCTTACTTATGGCTAAATCTTCGTCCAAAGATGTTAATAGTTTTAGCCAAAAGTTAGGTACTGCATCTGGGTCTAGGGTTTTCCAGTTAGAGGCTTTTCTTAACTTTGTTTCAATCTTTCTGGCTGTTACTTCATCCCATTTCATATCATGTACCTTTAAACTTCTTATTCTTTCTTTTACTTAATCTATCCATGTAGCATCTATGTTATGTTCCATGGGATCTTCATAGATGCTTCTCCAAAATGTATCTATTTCTTCCTTTTTTGGCAGTCTTTCAATTCCATTTACCTTGCTTCCCAATTCTCAATAAAACTTTTTTTGAGTCATCAATAAATTGCTTATTTTGTACTTTTCCTTTATATTTATCCGCGTATCTTCTAAGTTTTTCTGCCTGTGCTGAGATTTTTAGTTTATTTGTGATACTACATGATAGATCCTGGTCTGTTTTAATACTGCACATTGCTTTTATCATGTCTTTCTTAGTATTTCTGTTGATCTGTTCCCTTTTCTATACTCTTCTAATAGTGACACTTCTTGTCTCAATTGCTTTATAGTTTTCTCTATTCAATACTTCCATGATGGCATTCCATCCTTTCCCTTACTGCCCTGTGTTCTTGTGGTAGGACTTTATCTGTTACTAATTTGGCTGCATAGTAATGTATCCTATTTATGTCTGTTATATTGCATGAATCTCTGTGTCAGTCCTAATTACCGTGTTCATTTGTTGTATCAGACTTCTAACGTTTGGGGTTTTATTGACCTTCTGCAGTCTGTTTCATTGATCTTAATAAGTCTATCTCTCTTAAATCAAGCAACTCTTCTCTTTGCTCCTTTTCTTCTAAATTGAGGCCACACTTTTATTTTCCATTTCCTGTGGGCATTCTATAGAAAGTTCTATATCATCTTCCTGTAGCACATTCTCTTCAATTTCATCCTGTGCTATCCGTTACTCTGTCATATGGGAATGTACTGGGCTATCACTCCTCAACATTGACTGCGTCAGAGTTTCCAAAGTTTCCTGTTCCTTCCCTTCTGTCCAGCTTCAAGTGAACATTTATACTGGTTTCCTGTGGAAGGCTCCAAAATATCTTCATGTGGCAACTGACCAATTTCTTTCCATTCCACTGGTTTCCCCTTAATTTAGATATCCACTGCTCTATCCTGTTGTGGTGCTTTCTGAATTCGATTTTTTACACCAAATCCTTCACTTTGCAGGTACTCCATAACCTCAGTTTCCATTTCTTTAACTTCTCCATTACTAATCTCCTTTTCGTCTTTGTCTTCTTATGTTTTGTATTGTAAAGTTTTCCATATCCAGATTCCTTTGCCTGTATTTCTCTTCAGATATCTTTGGTGCTGCCCTTTTTGTATTGGTTAGTTTTGCTTTCTATTTTGCATAAATATTACACCATATTAAATCTCTTTTTCTTTCCCATGTCCATATTTTTTCTTCAGATGTCTCCTGATCTTCCCTGCTTCTCCTTACTTTGCGGACTCTCTCTATCTTGCTGTGGTGTAACCTGAGTTAGGCCTTCTACACCAAATCCTTCACTTTGCAGGCACTCCATAACTTCTTCTATTTTTTTTAACTTCTGCTTTACTAATCTTCTTTTTTACATTCCCTCTTTGTGATATTTTCTTTACTGTGAAATTGTCCATATCTGGATACCTTTGCCTGTATTTCTCTTTGAATATCTTTGGGGCTGCTTCCTTTATATTTATTAATTTGGCTTTCTCCTTTGCATAAATATTGCACAGTTTCAAATCTTTCTCTCTTTCCCAAGTCCATATTTCTGTTTTTATACTTTTCAAAAATCTCTGGGTTTTGTTATTTATATTTTTGCACTTTCTCAGATGCTTCTTTTCCAAACAGATCAATCTTTCTTGATATATACACTGTTTTTCACAAATATGTTGTATTCATGAATACAATTTTTTATTTGAAGCTTCTGATAGTTTTTTCTTGTGGAAATATTTTTCTTTCAATCATTTTGTATATCTTGTGTCTGGAAATTCTGGGCTTTTTGGATAATAGTAACAATACATAATTTCTTTCTTATAGGCTCATTGGTTCATAGGTAAGTACTAGGCTATCTGCCAGAGGGCATCTGTAAGCCTAGCCAGAATGTGTTGGCTTGCAATGCCCCCCCCCCGTTAGATTAGTTCCCTGTGCCTCTGTCCAGCAGAGCCATTAGTTCCCTGTGCCTCTGTCCAGCAGAGCCACTGCAGTGATCCCCGGGGTAAATGTTATGTTTCCCATCCCCTCATCAAGGTTTCTCTTGAAGAGTGTTAATGAGGGGCTCTGCCTAATGTAGAGTGGAATCCTGTTCCATAGCATGGGGAGTCTCTGGGACAGGAATCTATCCCTCCAGCACGTTCTATTTATCGCTGTGGTGAGGTTTAGATCCCTAGAGTGTGTGGCTCTTGAGGATTTGTTTTTTTTTTTTAGGTGGAGCATGTCCATCAATTCTGGATTGGACATGGCCTTCTAACAAAGACATCTCAGTTATATTTGGACCATGGAGTATTTATTTACTGCAAATGCCATTATGTAAAATGGGCACTGATAAGTATTTCTTATACCAAAGGTACTTCTTTATACAACAGAGTACTGAAGCTGTGTCAGAGGTTACTGGAGCCTAAGGTGATCATCTGCCAGGAACTTTTTCCAGTCAAGAAATCTGTTTTCTAAGAATGCTTATTGGGAATTTTGAGTACTTCTTAAGTACATTTTACCAAACTATACACTATTTGACTTGGATTTTCTCTTTACATTTAAGTTATCTTGTTAGAATGCCATTCTCTTTGTTTTAAAAAGGCCAGCCCAATAGGTGTGAAATGTGAGCAACGAGAACATTATCTTTCCTTTGCATCTCAACTGAAGTACACAAAGCCTGAAAATCCTAGGTATTGTTTTTTGTAAATAAAATAACACGTATGTCCTACATTTACCTATGCTCTCTGTAGTAGAATATATATGCTCTTTTAGTCTCCAATATGAATACCGTGAATGTGAACAAAATTTAGATTCAAGAAAAAAAAAACTTAAGAAGCATAAATTATAAGTAAACAAATAGGATTTGTTTTTCCTCCTGCATCACCTCAGTATGATTTTTAGTTCTCCATGCATATCTGGTGTAATAGTCTTTGCACATCTACTGATTGCCAAAACGATAAGAAACTTATGGAATAACTGAGTAGAATATGTACATGTTTTGCTTTTCTACTGCATTAACTGCATTTAACTTTTTTTTTCAAAACTGTTTTTAGTAGAATTAAATTTGAAAGAGAAATATTTATTGAAATGATTAGGGCAGTAAGCAGAACAAAGGGTAAAGGCATTAATCTAGTTTGGTTACTTCCTCAGGTGGCTATTCTAAGGCATCCATCTTATCCAGACATGGACTCACATGACCATAACTAGTGGTTTCATTGTCTGCTTATGAAAGAGGTATGCAAGAGACACAGTGCTCTTAATGTGGGGAATTCTAATTTCTATTCACAATGGGGTTTGGCCTTGAGAACAATGTTCTGTCTATTTCTTTTGCATTGTAAGTAAGTGACTAAAGAGACTATGCAATCAGTGTAGATAGCAAAGTAGACTTGACACACACACACACACACACACACACACACACACACACACACACACACACACACACACACACACACACACACACACACACACACAAAACAAAAACCATAACTTTGTTGTAGCTGACTATTTAAAAATTGTGTGTGCATGCATATGATCAAAACTGAAAAATAATAATTTGGACAACAGAGGATATACTAAAAAGAGAAAGAACTGACTGAAGTCTGTCTTCACTTTTGTTTGAGTAAGGATTAAAGGTTACTGTCAGAATCTCTAACATTTTTAGTATTAATACTGCCCTGAGTTATCTGGCCAGTTCCCTTTGCTTCTTCACTGTCCATTAGTTCTTTGCAAATCAAGCAGCATTTCACTTAATGGGTCTGATTTTGCCTTGTGAATATTGGGACCAGAATTCTTTAAAAAGGATTTTACTGTAGACAGAATGGGAGACTCGGACCTAAAAGCGTTACTGCTCAATGCCAGGAGTCTAAACAAGAAACTACACTGCCTATAAGTTCTCGTCACCCTAGAGAATACTGATGGATGTGTAGTCACTGAGACATGGCTTACAGAGAGCATGCCAGCAGTGCAGGACTATAATACCTTCCATACATTTAGGCCAGCTACTGCACAGGCAGGGACTAAAGGTGGAAGATGTATCTCAATTTACATCAAAAATATATACACCTCAAGGCTGGTCAAACAGGATGAGCTTTTCTATGTTCAAATCACCATAGACAAAATCCCATACCACTTAATCACAAGCAATACGTCCTCCTCTATGACCCAGGAAATCCATAACACATATTTAAGCTTACTGGAAAGACTAACTTTCCAACTCAATATCATATTCATGGGCGACTTTAATTATTCCACTATGAACTGGAAATCATATATGACACCAAACATGCAGGCACAGATTCTTGGGTTTTGTAAATATAAACACAGATTGTCAATATGCCGACCGAGAATGCAAACATACTGGATATGGTTATGACTAATGTGGGAGAGTGCTGCACACCCCTGTAGTGTAATGTCCTCTCTGGTGAGGTCAGACCAAAAAATGATCTCCTGGAAACCAACTAAACCCTAAATGTTCAAGAAGTACTCTAAGGCTAACTTCCTACTATTAAGGGATAACCTGTCAAATTTCAAGCCGAGAACACTGCCTACACAGATCTGTTCACAGAAACCCTATTCAGGCATGTTAATATCTGCATAGAGGCACAGGTACCCACCATGAAAAAGTACAGAACTAATTCAAAAAACAAGCCACCCTGGTGAAGTCACAACATCAGCTGGCTATTTAACTGAAGGAAGAAAATAATGGCAAATATTAGGAGGTGCAGCTCACAGAAGGATAAAAGTGCTGTCATCAAACTATACAAAGAGCTCATAGGACAAATAAGGCCTACCAAAACCAGAGTTGAGGTAAATTTGGCCTTACAGGCCAAGGACAACCACAAGGCATTCTTTAGTTTATGTCCACAACCTCAAAGGCAATACATGGTTGTGTGCAGAGATCATTGTTAATGCAGCTATCTATACTGTACCACAACATATAGCAAACCTACTGGCAGACAAATACATCTCTAACTTTACCCCAGCCTCCCCTCAGGAAATACCATCAAATATAACTACCCTACTATAACTGGGGAACAGGTAGGTCCTCGGTGGTTTTTCTAAGGCCAAGAACACTGCATCGATGGATCCTGACAATATCTCAGGCTGCTTTCTAAATAGCATGAAACATGACCTATCAGGCTGACTGAAGTTATTATTTAACCATAGCCGCTAAACAAACTTTGGGCCTCATAAATGGAGAACAGCAGCCATCAGCCCTCTGCACAAAGATGGGCCATCTACAGACCCCAGAAACTACAGACTCATAAGTCTTACTAGTCTCATATGCAAAGCCATGGAAAGAATTATCATGGAAATGATCAATAATGACATAGGAAACCTCCAAACAAGAGACCCAAACTAATTTCTTTTTGCCATGGACAGGTCTTGCCTACTCAACCTGGTGGACTTCTTTGAGAAGGTCACCAAAGCAATGGATGAGGACAAAATAGTTTGCATTGCCTACCTTGACCTGACCAAGGCATTTGACACAATACCCCACTCAAGAATTGTTGACAAACTCCGGAGGTTGGGTACAAACCCTTATGTTACGTGGTGGACAGCCAGCTGGCTCACAGACAGGATCCAGGAAGTTAGAATTGGGAAGTCCACCTCTACAAAGAGGCCAGTCACCAACAAAGTCCCTCGGATTGATCCTAGGACTGCTCCTTTTTGGCATAAAACTCTTTGAAGTCAAAGCCAATGTCAAGGGCCTCTGGCTGATCAAATTTGCAGATGACTGCATATTAGAAGCAGTCATACAATCCCCAACTGACACTAATGTTCACCAAGAAGAGCTGAGACAGACAAATAACTGGTGCCAGAGCCATGGACTAAAACTTAATACCAAGAAATGCATAATAGTATCCTTTGGGAAATCAGCCACCCCTGGGGACTACCATATTGATCACACACCCTTAAGAGTTAACTCAGCAGTCAGGGACTTGGGGACAGAAACAGACTGCAATCTAGCCTTTAACGATCACGTATCTAGTGTAGTGAGGAAATCATTCTATGTTGTACAACTCATAAACAAAGGTATGGCATCTAGGCCAAAGGAGGTCATTGTTCCACTGTATATGGCATTCATCAGACCTGTCATTGAGTACAATGCTCCCAAGGTCTGTACCTAACCAAGCACATCCAACAACTGGAACACCCACAAAAGTTCCTCACTAAAAGAATACAGGGCATAAGTAATATGTCCTATGCAGACCACCTCAAAGCCATATCCCTGTATTTTATCTCCTACAAGCTGTTGAGGGGAGATCATTATTGTCATCATCATCATCATCATCATAGGTTCATGGGTTCATAGGTGTTTACTAGGCTAACAACCACAAGGGCCTTTTTAAGCCTAGGTGTGCATCCCAAATCTCTGACAAGTTTTGGTGCCCTTGATAAGTGTAAGCAGGGGCTTGAGGGATGAAACATTTACAAGCAGGGGCCTGGGAGATGAATCATTTACAGGACATAGGTGCCAAACCAGGGATGGATCCTCATCATCAATGTCTCTTTCTAACCATTTTTACATGGGGTTGGGGTGTTGTGTCAAATGTCACCAGCTCTCCCTCTTTATTCAATGCCACTCTTCTGTCTTCTTCAACACTCATGCTTGACTGTCACAGGATTTCTCTCACAGAATCCATCTACCTCTTTGCTAAATGCCCTTGTTTCCTCTTGCCTTCTACCTTTCTGTCCCAAATATTCCTCACCAGACTGTCTTCTGCTTTTCTGCACATGTGCCTGAACCACTGTAATCTAGTCTCTTTGATCTTTTCTGCAATTGGAGTTACTTTGGCTTATGTTCTTATGTCTTCATTTCTTCATCTGTCTCACAGTGTGCATCCTACCACCCATCTCAGACATTTCCTATCCATTACATATAACTTCTTCAACTGCTCTGCCTTTATTGTCCAGGTTTCTGTACCATACAATAGTACTTGGTTGTAACACTGTTTTGTATACCTTACTTTTCAGCTTCTTTGGCATTCTTCTGTCATATAGTACAACTGACACTCTGTGCCATTTGGGTGCAGCTCCTCTGATTCTAGCTCTGACCTCCTCAATCATACTTACCTTCTCCTCAACCGCACCTCCCAGATACTTGAAGCTATTAACCTGTTCCACTATTTTCCCTTCTATCTCAATTCTCAGCTTCTTCTGATTTACCCCATTCGCTGCCATTACAACTCTCTTATTGGTACTCAGTTTCATCCCACATACCTTCAATTTTGCATTCAATTCCCTTACTCTTTGCTGAAGTTTTGCTCAGAGTCTGCCTGTAATGCCACATTGTCTACATGCAGCAACTTTGTTGATCTGTCCCCTCCAACCTCTTTCCTAATGTAGTCCATCACCATTATGAACAGCTGAACCCTGATGCATACCCACTCCCCGCTGGGAACCCCTCTGTGAGACTGAACACTGGTTGTACTTGAGTCATTGGATCCTTGTGTATAGCTTGCACTAATTCTATCAATGTTTCTGGCACTTCGAACCACCACAGGACTGCCCAAATCATCTTTCTTGGGACCCTGTTATATGCTTTCTCCAATTGTAGGAATGCTCAGCTGGACTCTTTGCTCATCTTTAGCTGCTGTTCAAATATATGTCTCACTGCAAACATTGAGTCAGTTGTGCTGCATTCTGATCTGAATCTTAACTGTTCATCTCCTATCTTACTTTCTACTCTCTGCATATTCATTTGTCAATCACACTCTCCAGAACTTTCACACAATGTGACAGGAGTGTGATACCTCTATACTGCCCACAGTTGTGAATGTCCCCTTTGTTCTTGTACACTGGTGCTAGTATGCTTATTCTCCAGTCATCCAATACATGCCTTTCTCTCCATACTGTTATGAGTATATCTAGGAGCCAGTTCTCCCCTATCCATCCACCCATCCTCAACCCCTTTTCCCATTTTTGCACATGGGACAATCTCGAGTCAAGGTTTACACCACTGGTTTGCTAGTCCTGCTGCAGTAGTTCATTCATACCACTCACTTTGTACACACAATCTCAGCTACGGCCAATTTAGGGTGTCCAATACAACTATTGCATGTCTCTGGAATGTGGGAGGATACCACAGCACCCAGGGGAAACCAGCATGACTGCAGGGATATGCAGACTCCACACAGAAGGCATCCCAGCCAAGAATCAAACCAGAGAACCTCATGCTGTGAGGTGACACCACTAACTGTTGCATCACCTTGGTCCCATTTCTCCCTTAGCTCACTCAACATATTCATCATATCTGCTGTCACCTCATCTGAGCCTGCTGATTTCCCTGACTTAATTTTCCTTAGTGCTGCTCTTTCTTCTTCTATGGTGGGCTGCTCCTCTTCTCTCATCATAGGCTGTGTCTGGTGCAGTACAGCTTATGTGTTTTTTGGTTCAGAAGCTGCTGGAAGTACTCCTTAAATCGGCCTTTGATGTCCTATGGACTGGTGAGCAGGCTGTGGCTGGTGTTCCTTATGAAGGCTGTCTGATTGTCTTCTTTATCTTTCTGTCTTTGCCATCTACTGAGTAACCTTCCAGAAGCTGGTAGAGTGCCTTTAATGCCTTGTTTTTTGCTATTGCAGCTCCTTTCTTAGCCTGTTTGTTATCCAGGCAGTATTCCTTCCTAGCATGGTTCATCTTTTTTATCTCCCACTTTTTCATCCTTTCTTTTGATGACTTCCTGGACTTCTGCATTCCACCGCCAGCTTTTCATGTGTACCTTATTTCCATACCTGGCTTGGACGCATATCTGTTCTGTAGTCCTTACACATACTGTTTTGAGGTGTTGCCATTTTTCTTCAACTTCACCTATTTCCTCCTCTTTTTGGGATGCTAGACTGTTGAGTAACTCTTTGAATTGTTGTGCTTTTTCTCCAGTCAACTTCCAGGTCTTCAGCTTGGTCTCTGATGACCTTAGAGCCTTCTCTGATCACTGTTTGCAGCTGATTGTAGCAACCCGTTGTTTATGTTGTAGGCCAGCTGTTTTGTTGGGGATGACTTTGCAATTATTGATTCTACCCCAATTCCCTTTCTTTACTAGGAGGCTCTTGTATGTGATCTTGTGACTGTTTCTCTTTCTGAACTATATGTTGATTACTATCAAGCCATTTGCCAGTCAAAAGTGTAGAACGGCCTCTCTTTCTTTACTCCTGTTGCCCATCTATGTGGACCCAGGCAGTCCTCATATCCTGTTCTGTCTGTCTCAATATGTGGAGTCAGGTCATCCATTATCAATGCCAATTCATATTGTCCTACTTTATCTAATAAGTCCTGTAACTGCTGCCAGAATGCTGTATTTTCCTTACTGTCACAACCTTGATGTGGGGCATAGGCTGAGATTAAAAATACTGCCCTATCAATAAGCTGGAGTCTGATTGCCATGAGTCTGCCACTAATTCTTCCTCAAATTTTTTTTATTTTTCAAATACATTTGAATGAATTCCATAGTATTTATACATAACATCTTAAATAGCTATGTACACTATTTACATTTGCCTGACACTATAACAAATCTTAATTTATACAGTTACTTTATAAGTATGTCCAGTACATTACCAGAGTGTCTTAGGTTCATAGGTAGGTACTAGGCTATCTGCCCAAAGGCATTTATAAGCCTAACCAGAATGTGTTGGCTTTCGCCGCCTCCATATATTAGTTCCCTGTGCCTCTGTCCAGCAGAGCCACTGAAGTGATCCCCAGGCTAAACTTTCTGTTTCCCATCCACTCATCAAGGTTTCTCTTGAAGAGTGTTAGCGAGGAGCTCTGCCTAATGTAGCTTGGAATCTTATTCCAAAGCATGGAAAGTCTCTGGGACAGGAATCTATCCCTCCAGTACATCCTATTTATTGTTGTGGTGAGGTTTAGATCCCTAGAGTGTGTGGCTCGAGGGGATATGGTTTTCTTTCGGTGGAGCATGTCCATCAATTCTGGTTTGGACATGGCCTTGTATGTCAGGCAGAGATCACTTCTGCGTAGGCGGTATGCAACCAGGTACAGATGGAGTTTCTTCAGTCGAGCTGCATAAGGCATCTGTTTGAGTCCATTGATCCTCTTGGTGAGGTACTTCTGTGGTCTTTCCAGCTGTTGCATGTGTCTTGTAAGGTACATCCCAAATGGGGCATTGTACTCTACGATGGGTCTGATGAATGATGAGTAGAGGGGCACAATGACCTCTTTTGATCTGGATGTGAACCCTTTTGTGATTAGGTGGGCCACATAGAAGGATTTTCTAACCACTTTGGCAATGTGATTATCAAAGGAAAGATTACTATCTACTGAAGTCCCCATATCCCTTATTACATCTTCTGTATTTAGGGGACAACCACCTATGTGGTAGTTTGTGGGCACTTGGTTTTTTCCAAAGGGGATGACTATGCACTTTTTGGCATTTAGCTTGAGGCCATGATTTTGACACCAGGTATCCGTCTCAGTGAGACCCTTTTGGAGGATGTTTGTGTCAGCCAGAGAGTCAATTACAGCCCCTAGTTTGCAGTCGTCTGTGAACTTGGTCAGCCATAGTCCTCCTGTGCTAGCCTGCACCTCTGAGAAGTATATGCTGAACAAGAGAGGTCCTAGGACTGAGCCCTGGGGAAAGCCACTTGTAACCGGTTTAGAGTCGGACCTAGCTCCTGCAACTCTCACCATGTGGGTTCTGTCCATGAGCCAGTTGGCAACCCATCTTGTGATGTAGGGGTTTATGTTCAGACTGGTGAGCTTGTCTATAATACAAGAATGGGGAATGGTGCTGAAGGCCTTTGTGAGGTCTAGTTAGGCTGTGTGTACCACCTTTCCCTCGTCTATAGCCTTGGTAACTATCTCAAAGAAGTCCACCAGGTTTAGGAGGCATGATCTGCCCTTAACAAAGCTGAACTGGGTAGGATCCAGTGTTTGGAGGTTCCCAATATCTCTGTTAATGAGTTCCATAATGATGCGCTCCATAGCCTTGCAGACCAAGCTACTCAGGCTTATAGGGCGATAGTCCCAGGGTCTGTTGTGGCTCCACCTTTGTGGAGCAGAATAACCATTGCTGTGTGCCACTCTATGGGTATAGCCTGTGGAGAGGCGGAGTTTGAACAGTGTGTTTAGGCGAGCGGTTAGTTTGTCTTTGAGCTTGTGTAGGATGCAGCCTGAGACACCATCTGGTCCCATTGATGCTGTCTTTTTGGCTTTGGAGAGGGCTGTTTTAACCTGAGTGTCTGTGATTTCAAGGGATCTACATTCTTCTGGTATGGTTATGGGCTCTTTTGGGGGTGAGAGGGGGGTGAAGTTTGCACTGAACCTGTCTGCCAGGATGTTGGCGGTATCAGTCGGTTCAGTGTATTTTGTGCCATTCTGCACGAACTCTGAGCAGATCTAAACATTGCCACTTAGATTCTTGACATAGCTAAAGAATGCCTTGTGGTTATCTTTGGAGTCCTTGGCAATTTTTCTTTCGAAGCTCGCCTTGGATGATTTTAGGAGGTATTATAGTTTCTTTCTGGTACTGATCAGGGATGTCTTCCCTTCTTGGGATTTTACTCTTTTCTGTACTAGTTTCCTCCTTCTATTGTATAGCTTGTTTATGGCAGGGGTCCACCAGACTGGTTTCCTTTTCTTGGAGGAATGAGTCTTGGTTTTGCTTGGGATAGCATGATCCATGCTTCTTTGTAGGTGCCCGTAGAATGCATTAGTAAAGGATTTTGCAGCTTGGACAGCATTATCCTTTAGCATGGGGGCTTTGAAACTTTCCACCTCGGTCTTAAGTAACGTGAAGTTTGCTTTTGAAAACTTTTTCACAGTGGTTTCCTTGTCCGGGGGTGGGGGCAGAATGTGGATATCCAGAGTGATTTGTTTATGGTCAGATCTAACCAGCGAGGGGTTGACCTCCAGTGTGGAACACTGGTCGCCCATGTTGGTGATGACCAGGTCCAATATGTTGTCACCTCTGGTGGGAGTGTTGATCAGTTGATCCAGGGCATTTGAGTTTATAAATTCTAGGAAATGTTGGGCAAGGGAGTTAGTACTTGAGTAGTTCTCCCAGTTAATGTTTGGGTAATTGAAATCACCCAATATTAGGGTGTTTGGTAGGACCTTTATGTTTTCCAGTGTTTCCAGAAATGCAGAATGGGGGTCCTGGAACATGGTGGGTGATCTGTAGCAAGTTACAATTTGAATTGCAGTTTTGTCCATTGTTAGTCGCACGTGGATGATCTCTGAAGCAATATGCTGTGCCACTAACCTGGAGGTGTTGGGTTTCCTTGATGAATATGGATACGCCCCCACCTTTTGTAGTTTGGTCCAGGTTCTGTGGCCGAAACGTATGGTAGGAGTTACAGCCTGGTAGTGCTGGGGTGCTATCTGGAGCCTTAAACTAGGTTTCTGTTACTGCACATATATCGATTTTCTCCATACTAAGGAGTGCCTCGAGTGCATGCATTTTGAGGTTTAGACTTCTGGAATTGAGTAGCATTATCCTCAGTTTTTTGTTACTTGTGCTATTTACAGTGGTGGGTTTGTCTTTTGAGCCTTGCCCAAAAAAGGCACTATGGGGGTGGCAAGAGCCTTGGCCAGTATTCGAAAGCCTAAGGGTGAAAGGTGCAAGCAGTCTCTAGCACAGCAATGTGGCTTGTCGAGCATGTCATCCCAGGTGGAGAAACACTGGATCCCCTTTGAATGACACCAGAAACTTAGCTAGTTGTTAAAATTGACAATTTTTTCTTTACGCCATGGTATCATTTTTGGTGAGGGCAGGATGCTACTCAGGGTCAGGGTCATACCAGCCTGGGTTACATGATCAGAGAGTTCTTCCATGTCTCTTTTCATGTAGTCCAGGGAGGTACGGCTCAGGTCATTCACACCAACATGGACAATGACAGATTTGTATTTGTACTTGTTCTGGAGTGACCTGTGTGCTTGTGTTATGTGGCAGATCCTGGCACCGAACAGGCAGCTTACAGTAACCTTCTCATTATTCAGCCTAGTGAGTGGGACGTCAGTGTACCTGACTATAGAATCGCCTATTACTAGTGTGTTGGGTATGTTATTTTGCCTTAAGGGCTGTGATTGCATGGCACACTGGTTTTGTGAAGTATGTGTTTCATGGTTTGTGTTGGGGGGTGGAGGTTGCTTGGATGTCTGCTTTGGAAGTCTCTGTTGCTTTTGCAGATTTTTATTTAGAGCCTCCAAGTATGTTTTCGTGTATTTATGTGTGTATTTTGCTGGTGCTGGTTTAATGGGTCTATGTGAGACTGGTGGTGTGATGCAAGTATTTCCCTTCTCCTCTGGACTGTCTGATCCAGTCTTGGGTTGAGAGAGCTTAGCCTCCACTTTGGCTGTATAATTGCATCTCTCGCATGTGTTAGTGTTAGTGTTAGGTGGTAGGAGGAGAGGGTTGTCTGTGTACATGAGGCAGTTGTAACATTGTCTCAAAATGCCCAGATTTACCAGTTGGACTGGAGAGTACACCTGAAACTGCCCTTTGGACATGCCTCGACTGGTATAGTGAACTGTTTTTCTGACTGGCTGGTAAGGTTGTATAGAAATCCTTGTCCTTCTGTACAGTATAGGGGGGGATCTAGTGCTAGGGTTTATAAGTGCTTGCTATGAGTTTTGAGCAAGTGCCAGGCTGAGAAATGAATGGCTTGAGTGCTTAAGTTGAAAGTTTGTCTAGTTGCAAGGGAAAAATTGAAGAGGAGACTTTGTGGAGCCGGGAATAGTTATACTGTAGCTATCCGGCACTGCCATCAATTATTGCTAATCAATTATTGTATAGCGTCAGTGATAAGACTTTTCCCCAAAGGTTATTGATAAATGACGTTGGATAAATTCTTAGTTTTTTAGTTTTAATTTCCAATAATGCTGTGGTCTTCAGTAGTCTGTAGAAGTCTTCCAAAGTTGGTATTGTGTTTGTATTCCATCTTCTTGTCATACACTTCCTTGAAATTGCAAGTATAGTCCATACTAGATACATGTTTGACCTATTAAAATGAGGACCTTTGTTCACATTTAATAAGACAAGAACTTTAGTTAAATGAAATGATTCATTAAATAAAGCTTGTAGAAAGTTAATATCATTCCAAAATGGCTTAATTTTAACACAGTCAAAGAAAATGTGGCCCTAATCTGCATTGATTACTTCCTCACATCTCCAACATATTCCTTTTATGGAAGAACTAATTTTACTGATTCTGTCTGAGGTTAAGAATGCTCTTTGCAAGCATTTCCAATTAAACACTTTCCAATATTGTGTAAAGGATGTATATTTTATCGATAATAAGATATTTGTTTTAATATCTACAGTTAACTGTATTGAGTATCCTTTTGTTATATATTTCTAATATGAGGTTTTGGGTGTTGTTTTATAGTTTATCAATATTTTGTAAAATTTTGAAATACTGTTTCCCATGTCAAAGTTATTATATATGATTTCATATATGTATTTCGTAAATTTAGGTATTTCTTTAAATGAAGAATTGTTAATTATTCTACTTAAATCTTGTGAATATGACAGAATACTCTGTAAACTTAGCCAGTCCTGTTGTGGAATTTTGTACGTTGTTTTTATTACTTGCGTATCTAAAACTTTTAGTTCTTTGATATATTGGAGCCAACAAACAAATCCTTTCTTTGTCAAGGAATGAATAATTTCTCTCTATATTTTATGTGGAAAGTTCTTTGTGACTATAAATGGTGTTAAAAGATCAAACCAGATTTTTAAATCTATATTTGCATTAATAATTTTCCTAAATGAGTCAATGCAATAGTTTTAGTGGGTTGTTGTTGTTGTTTGTCTTTCGTCTTTTTCCCGGTAAGGGGTCGCCACAGCGGAACTCTGGTCCACTAATGATTGGCAGTAGATTTTTACGAAACGCAGAGGTGCCAGCTCTATGCCCAACTTTCAATGAAGGCATGCCCATTTACGGACGCATGTCTTTTGAATGCTACCCAACCGTGGGGAGGACATGCAGACTCCACACAGAAGGCACTCCCGTAGTTATGTTATATTGCATACTAATACATATGTGCCATGCAAATTGTTTTTATCTGTTATTTGAAAAATTTTTTTGTAAATCAAATTCATTTATTGATATTTAGTAATTCTTTCCAATTTGCAGAGTAATTTGGACTTATCCAATCTGAGATTGTTTTAGATATTGATGCTTTTATATATGTTTCTATATCAGGAAAGTATAATCCTCCCTGTTTCCATGGTCTGAAATGATATATTAAAGCTATCCTGTTTCTTTTGGGAAACCATAAAAATGTTATTAGGCATGAATTTATTTATTTAAGTATATTCCTTTCTGGTAACAATATACTGCGGTGGTGGTGCTGCGGTAGCGTTGTCGACTCACAGCAAGACGTCCGTTCAATTCTCAGCTAAAGCGTCTTCTGTGTGGAGACATGCATGAAGGGGCGTACCTTCGTTCAAGGTTGTGCGTCAGAGCTGGTAACTCGGCACATAAAAATCTTCTACTAATCATTAGCGGACCGGAGTTCCGCTGTGGCGACCCCTAACCGGGAAAAAGCCGAAAGACACAAACAAACATATTCCTTTCTGGTAACAGTTGTATTGCCAAGGCTATATATAGGATCTTGGACAGTAAAACCATTTGTATTAACTGTAGTATATCTTCAAATGTTAATATTGTTTTGTTCCATTTTTCCACAGACATTTTAATTGTATTGATGATATTATTGTAGTTTTTTGAGACTAATTCATTATTATCCTTGCATAACTCAATTCCTAGATATTTTAAGGTAGATTCTTGTTTCCCTATGATGTGACCCCCTTAGTCTGCAGTTCTTTTTTTTATTTAAAAAAAACTTTTTTATTTTGATCTACTGAAATGGAGTCCTGAAGTCATGTGAAATTTGTCAATCAATATATCTAATTATTCTAATGTCTCTTTTGTATTGGATAATGTTAGTAATATGTCAACAGCAAATAGCATTACTTTAGATTTGTATTGTTCATAAACATCTATTTCTTTGATTTTTATATTGTTATGAATTGAATCTGCCAATATTTCAATATTTCAATAGCCAGTGCAAATAGAATCAGTGACATGGGGCAACCTTGTTTAGTGCCTTTTGTTATATGTATAGATTCAGAGGTAAAAGGACCTAACTTGACATACACTAAATTATTTTTATATATATTCTTTAGGAGATGAACAAAGGAGGCAGGAAATTCAAATAGCATTAGGATTTTTAATAAATAGTCCCAATTTAGGGAATCAGAAGCTTTCTCTATATCTAAACCAATTATGAGTGTTTTTATTAACATAATCTATAAGAAAAAATATCCTTTTAATATTGTCATGTGTGTGTCTATGATATATAAATCCAGTTTGATCATTATTTATTGTTCTGGATAGTGGTATTTTCATTCTGTTAGTTAATATTGTCATAAATATCTTATAGTCATTATTTAATAATGTTCAAGTTGTGTTTCTTCCTACCATGTTATCATGTAATCATTTGTATGTAACTTAAAGTCTTGTTTTTACTGTGGAGCTTTTCTCCCCGGGTCTCTGCTGAAAATGGATATGTATCCAGTTGGACTAACCCGGTAAACAAATGTAAAATAAATAAAATAAAATAAATAAAATAAAATAAATAATGATAAAGGTTTATATGAGGTACAGAGGTTTGGGATTTGCTTTCCTTTTGGATTAGTGTGATTAAGGAATATCTCCAAGAGGGTGGTATTAAAGCTTGTGACTGAATTTCTAATAGAGTTTTATGGAAGAGGGATAGTCTCTTTGAAGGAAAAAAGTTTATATATTTCCATAATTATGCCATCTATACCTGGAGCTTTATTATTTTTACCCTCTTTTATTGTATCTGTAATTTCTTTGTAGGATATGGGTGCTTGCAGATCTAGTTTTAATTTTTCTGGTAATTTGTTTTTACATTAGAACATTTTTCATCTAGATTTAATTGATCAATATGTATATTTTCTTTCTGGAACTGTTCCATATAGTGATTTCTACAGGCATCAAGAATGTCACCTACATCAGAGACATTTTCCTTTTCTTTTCATGGAAGATACTTTTAATATTATTAGCTTTTGATTGCATTTTGATTTTTGTGGATAAATTATGTAGATATTTGGGATAAGTGGCCAAGGTATTAATTTTTAGTTTTTCTGAAGCTAAACTAGTTTTATGTGTTAGAATGTCATTGTATTTATTGTTTAATACTTCTACTTTCTTTTTCATCTCCAAATGATTTAGATTTTTTTCAGCTTTTACTGACTGATTTTAGATCTAATAATTCAGAATCCCATTCTCTGATTTTTTTATACCAAGTTAGGGTTTTACCATATATGTAAGCTTTTAATGAGTCCCATATCATTATTTTATTTATCTCTGTTGTGTAATTAATAGCTAAGAAAACTGTAATTCAGATAATAACCTGGGTTTGAACTCTTTAATTTTAGTTATATATATCCTGGAATTCTGGAGTTAAAGATTAATGGTTTTTACCCCTTTTGAAGTTTTAGTATCAATGAATTGTGGTCTGAAAAGGGGCAGGGAGTGATTGAGAAATTAATGATTTTAGAGTGTAAGTCATGGGCTGCAAATTTTTTATCTATTCTAGTTTGGGTACCAAATCTGTGATCTTGATGGGAAAACAACAAAAATTTATCTTCTTTAAATTTGAAAGTATCTACAAGATGAAATGATTCTACCCACTTATTTAAAGCTTTTGATACAACAGATGTAAGCAGTGGTGTTTTATTTGTAGTTTCAGAAATATCAAATATACAGTTAAAAATCTCCTAATATTAAGTTGCCTTTATAATTATTGGAAATGAAATCCAAGTGTTTTTTAACAGTTCCTGTTCCAATGCCTGGGAACCGGTATAGATTGGCTAGGGTCCATATTCTGTTATTATATTTAACTATTACAAATGCCATACTGTGGTGGTGGTGCTGCGGTAGCGTTGTCGCCTTACAGTAAGGCGTCCTGTTCGATTCTCAGCTAAAGCGTCTTCTGTGTGGAGACATGCGTGAATGGGCATACCTTTGTTGGAGGTTGTGTGTCAGGGCCATCAACTCGGCATGTAAAAATCTACTGCCAATCATTAGCGGACCGGAGTTCCGCTGTGGCGACCCCTAACCGGGAAAAGCCGAAATACACAACATTACAAATGCCATAAGGCCTTCTTTATCTTCATACTTATAAATGATTTCTGGGTTAATCACATTTGTTTTCCATAAAATTGTTACCCCTTTTGTCTTTGTCTTATAAGTGGATTTTGCCAATATCATATATTCCTTAGGATTCCATTTGTAATTGTCATTTGTTTTGAAATGTGTTTCTTGAAGGAAGACAATTTATACTTTGTTCAGTTTTAAATATTTCAGTAGATATGATCTCTTGCTAGTATTGTTTAAGCTATTGGTATTTAAAGATAATACAGTTAAATCCATCTTAGGTTATTTAGACTATGTTTTTTTGTTTTATTGTGACTATTAAACATTTTCCTCTGGTTACTATAAAGTATATGTTTGAGCTTTTAAAGGAAATTATCAGTTTTATACTTTGAGTGTTTACCAGTAAAGTAATGTTTTGGTCAGGCATACTAAAAATGTTTTTGTGAAATAAATTTAAATTAATAAAATTTAACAAAACTAAGATCTGCACTAGCCATGAAATAAAAATCATTCCTAATCTGATGGATAAACCGAAGTCCATCAGATTATCACTCATACCTTGACAATCCAGAACATCTGAGCTCCATAAATTGAATTATCATATGGAGGAAATTTGTAATAGGAATAAGCAATATTTATATTATTTTGAACAGATATTGTGCTATTGTAGATTAGACAGAAATCTAATACAATATAAATGTCTACTTATTGTATAAGCAATTAATATTTACATGAAAGATAGATGACAAGCAATTCAATCATAGTAAAATAGAATGTATCATATATAAAACCTCAGTAAAAGATTATAGAACACAGTTATTTAACATATTCACCCTTATTGATGAAGTCTTTCAAAATGTATTACTTAATATAAATAGATGGTAATAATATTTATACGCAATGTTTATAATAACGATGTATTTTATTGGATATATCAGAAGTTATATTTCATTGTTTGCCAGCATTTAAGTACTTTGTTTATTGATAACTTACTTAAAGCATCAAATTTGTTTTATGTGAATATTGATGAATGTTAGTGCATTTTAATTACCAGTGCATCCCTCTTCCCCCCATTTCCTACACATAAGGATTTTCATATCTGTCATTTCTTATTATAAAAATGAGTGAAATTATAGGTTAAAAACAACAAATCCACTTATTGTGATTAATGATTACAAGTTCTCGATCCATATTCATATACTAAAAGTTTTCAGATTTAAATGCCAACATTTTATTTTTTATAATCAGCAAAGGTTAAACTGAGTGATTATTGTCAATTTAATACTATTTGTTCAAAACATGATTGTTTCATTCTGTGACATTCCTAGTTCAGGCTTCTACTGTTTCCCTGGAACAACTTTGTCAGTTTGATATCATGTATAAAACATTAGTTACCTTGGTAACAGCTTAAGTATTACGTATAGTCAAGATGGGTTATAAAACCACAATTCAAGTTAAAGCAATTATATGACTTGTTAAGCACATTTACGTATATGAGAAAATCATCATGCTTCCCCTTGATGTTCAGAATAGTGTATGTCATTTATGATAAGTTAAGACAAGTCCATGTTATTAAATCCTGTCTTTAATATCTAAATTCAGCAGACTGCTTCATCTTATATGACAATTATATATATTATGTGTAGATTTATTAAAATCATACATTACATGACTATTGTGTGTGTGTGTATGTGTTTTTTTGGCTGTTCCTTAGTTATTTGAGAAATCACAAGCTATAATGCATATTCTTATTATTAGCTCCTTCCAAGCATGTGTATACAATCCATAGACTTTAAATTATGAGAACCTTCTAGTTACTTATTTATTCTAAGTATATTTCCATCCTTACATAGACACACATCAGTACTTCAAGCACGGGCAACAATTCCCATCCAGTTTTGCTAGAATACCACTCATTAGTGCATGTGGTGTGTTTCCAGGCTTTTCTTAAAATATCCAGACCAATATTTGTCCTGTTCCATTTTACCACTCTGTCAGTGAACCACTCAACACACCTTCCATTCCCACATATATTTCCATGAAGGAAATCTGATGACTCTCTAGCACTTCCCGGCAACCCCAAAAGCCGTAGAATCAGCTATCCCCATATGCCCAAAACACCCCTAGAATCAGCTATCCCCATATGCTCAACACGTCTGAGCAAGCTCACCACCCAGACCACTGCAAAGGATACTGCACAAGACCAAATGCTCTTAGTTTTTTACAATAACTCAGACTTTCACTCTTATGCAAGTCCTTAATGTGTTTGGACCAAAATACATTTTAAATATAAAATTGCTCTTATTATTATTATTTTTTATTTTTTTATTTTTATCAAGAACCAACTTAATGAGCTAAACGAAGTGTTGGGAGACCATCAATATGTGTACATGTGGTTTAAAACTGCCCCTTTATTATAAATATAGATATATATTTTTTTAAACCAAAATCTTCATTGTCAAGAATCATCTTGGAGGATCTTCAGAGCCGTTACGCATTATCATCACTCTGTCTCCATTATCATAGCAACCTGGGAGCATCTGCTTCTGCTAGTGTGTCTGTGTACCGCATACCAGAGGCTCATGATGCACCAAAAGCAAAGCTTCACTTCACGGCAACTTCAAGCCTAAATTCCCTCCCTTTGAGTGAGGCTGCAGCCAGGAAAAGAACGGAGAGCAAACAGAAAAAAAAAAAAAAAACTTCCCAACAAGCCGCCACAACAAGAGATAACACATTCTTCTAGCCTTCCCACCTCTCACTCAGATGTATAAACAAACTATTCTCTGCCAAAAAATCCCAAATCACAGTTTTATCTACCCCCTTCCCCTGGATCCAGGCTGAAACACCAACTGTCTCTTCCTAATACACAAGCAACAGTAAACCTCAATCACAGGCTGCAACCACAGCTTCCCAGAGATGAAAACAACAACATACAACAGCTGGCAGACACAGCTGCATCTACACTCACCATGTCAGGCTTAATCAAACAGCACTCGTAGCTGTGATACCTGCCATAATTGATATTAACTATATTTAGACAGAATAATGATGACATTTGTACTAGAAGCTTGCAACTCTTATTTAACCAGGATATACATGACATTTCTAAATCATCGTTTAACTGAAGAAGACATTAGTCTCCATGACAGCATTTTTTAACACTCTACTGTCACTGCTATTATATATGATGTTAATTTGTTACATTTGGGTCTGAACTATGATGAATGGCACCTTGTTGAATTAGTTAATTAATTACTGAAATTATTATAAGTAAAATCAATGAAAAATGAACAAGATAAGTTTTCACTGAGTTCAAGTAGGGGAACAGAAACATCTATGTTTGTATTATATGTTGCTTTGTTTGGCTTATATATAATGTGAATAGTAACCCATCTTGACCTACCTTTGTTTGTGAATTATTGAACTCTTTGAACATTCTGCATAAATCATTACTATTCCTCAGTTGTTTAAAAAACCCTCCTTTTTAAAATAAAAACAGATGACAAGTGATGTACCACATCAGTTGCTACTTTGAGAGATGTAGTTGTAAGAGTTATTTTTTGTGACAGCTATCTTGGAATCAGTTTTTTGTTTCTTCTTTCCAAGGATTTGTTTCTTTTATTCTTTTAAGAGTAGGGGCCATCCATCCCATTTCTTCTGGGATAGACACTGTGTTGTTGTTTTTAATGAATATAGTAGCTTCTTCTAAGTCATTAAAGGTTCTCATCTCATTGGCAAAAAGTATTTTTATATTGGCTGGAAAGGTCAGCTGTACTTTAATATTGTTTTGTTTCAACAGTTTTATTATTGGCCAGACTTTTTTTCCTTTGTTCTAGTATTCTGAAAGTCCCTCTTTCAAGTCTAAAAAATCAGGAATCCAAGTTAAGAATAAAATAATGTCTTCTCCTTCAGTGTTTTCAGGCAGACCAAAGATCCTTATGTTGTTTCTCATTTCCCTGTTTCTAAGTCATCTATTTTGTTAAGCAGCCATGTATTCTGTTTAAGCAGAAATTCTTTTTGGAATTCTTCCTCTTTGAGTCTCCCATCAATGTCATTTAGAGACGTCTCTATATTTGTTATTTTTGTATGATGTTGCTGTAATAGTTCCTTAAGAGTATCAGTCTGTTTTTGAGAATTTAATTTGAGGTTGTCTACATCATTTTTAAAGCCATCCATCTTCAAAGAGAGTTCTTGTAAGGTCGATGTCATCAATTGCAGCTGTTTTTTCAAAGCCGCATCTGGATGAGAATTCCTTGAGTTGTTCATATTCAGTGACTCAATATATCTCCAAGTTAACTGACAGGAAAAATTTTGTATATCTCCACCAAAATTGATATTTATGTAGTTTAGTAGTTTATCTATAGATTTCTGATATTTTAAACTTGAAAATAATAAAGTTTTCCTATATTATTATACTAGTTTATGGAGCTCTCAAAATTCACTGCTCTCAATTGGCCATCTAGGCTCTGCCCTGACCATTTCAGTTATTTTTGTGGGTAATAGGGATGCTAAAGTAAATATGTGACCCTATATTTTCCTTCTTTCTTTGTTTCTTCTTGTTCAATTTTAAGAAATGTAGGTACTGCTTTGTAAAAAGATAAAAAAGCCTGGAAAAAAGAGCATGTTATAAGAAAGAATTATATGCTTTTTCTTACTTTTGCATAGGAGAATGGATGGATTAAGGCCCTTGTCTTGATTTAATAACACATTTTTAAAGGGAAGCAAATAAATAAAAACACTGAATATAATTAAAAGTTTCCCACTAGCACATAATGTTCACAGTTCAATATGTGTAGTGGAAAGCAACTGTGCATCTGGTTCTTATGTTTCTATGGAGACAATATGATAAGGGGGTAATAAAAACTGAACACTTCTTTCTTTCAATGACTAGGAAATGATCTTTTCTGAAAATATTCAAGTTATTTTCTACATTTAGGAGAGGAATAAAGATAAGATGAAAACAAAGAAAACTCAGTGGAAGTAGAAGCACAAGCTGTATCATGTATCTTAGCATGGATAACCTTTATTTTAGGTTAATTCAGGCTTGTCAGTGTAGCTGTCAATCTGGGAGAATTGTTCCTATTGTGACATAGGTTCAAATGGATATGACAAGAAACAGCTCTGTAAAAGATCAGCCTGCTAAATACTGGTGTATGCACATCACACAAAAGCTGAAACTAGATATTTAAAAAAGTTGCTATATATAAAGGTGGGAATAACAACTTTTTATAATGACACTTTCCATATTATATTTAAATGTAAATGGTTTTACAAATATATACAAAAAATATAGAGCAGTGAACAGTATTAAAAAATGCAGAGTGCAAATAACTATGTTGTATGAGTAGTGAACTGTATTAAAAAATGCAGAGTGCAAATAACTATGTTGTATGAGACACATTTGGAAAGAAATGAGCATGTGACTTTGATAAAGAAATAATTTCAGGATGGTTATGCAGCAGAATATCTGGGACAAACAAAAAGGGAGTACTTTTATTAATTGCGAGAAAAAACTCCAATAGTGATAGAAGAGTAACAAAATATATTAATGGTAGATTTGTGGCAGTAAAGGGCTCATGACAAGGGAGGATAATTATGCTGGCATGAATTTATATTCCACCTAAAACTGCTATTTTGGAGCTTAAGAAAATTCTGGGAGAGATAATCAGCTTTCAGCAGGAAATATTACTTATGGGTGGGGACTGGAATTTGATTTGCAACAGTGCGGATATATCTGGGAGGACTAGAAGGGAAAATATAATAAAAAAATGGTAGATTTCTGAAGACATTTTTGAAAATATTTGGTATGGAAGATGCAAATTCAGTAGCAAGAGTTTGGAGAAAATTTACATATTATTCCCCAAGGTACAAAAACTGGGCTAGGCTACACAGAAATTATATTTCTCAGGAATATGTGCATTTAATTGAAAGTTTTGATGTACATCCGATAATTGTTTAGAATATGTGACAAAAATAAGTAAAATAAAAATTCAGGATAATGAAATGAAAATGACATAATGGCAGTTCCTCACCTAAGTGTTAAAAAGAGAGGCATTTAAGGAATGGGTAGTGGAAATTATATGGGAGTTATTAGAGAAGATAGAATTGTCTTCTGAAAATATAATCAGGGAGTAGGATAAAATTAAAGTGGCATTTAGAAATAGAGTAGAAATAAAAGCAGAAGAGATATGGTTAAGAAATAACAGGAACTGACAAAATTTAAATTATTGTAGAATAGGAGGAATCTCACTGAACAAGAAGTGTGCAATTGGAGAGTGCTAAAGAGAAAATGAGGGGTTATCTTGATAATATGCATGAGTTTAGAAAGACTGCTGTTTTGCAACTGTGGCTTTTGATAACTCCAGAGCACAAAAAAATTTTGTACAATGATTCAGGCAACTAAAAGCAGAAGGGATTGCTGCCAACCTTAGGAAGTTTATAGCAAGGAAAATAACTAGACATCCCATTGAGGTATTAGAAATATTTTGGAAATGTTATGAAAATCTGTAGAAACCAGAGAAATGTGGAAATCAAGAAAAAGTACAAATGAAAATATTTATGGAAGAATTAAATATGTCAAAGTTAGAGGTAGATGAGGCTCAATTACGAACAGGATAACAGGAGATGAGATAAAAATGGTGATGTATAACTAATCTACAGGAAAGTACCCAGGAATGGATGGTATTTTTGTAGAAATTTGGAAGCTAGGAGGGTAGAAAGTAATAAAGATCTGGAAGGTTTTGCTTATCAGTATTTAAAAAGGAGGAGAAACATCACCATCCTGGAAGAAAGCGGTAGTGGCTGTAATATCTGAAGATGGTAAAAACCTATCAGAACCAACTTCATATAGGTCCATTTTCATTCTAAACAATGATTATAAAGTGTTTATGTCTATAACGGCTAAAAGAATGGCAAATGTGATGCCAACATTGATAGACATGGAGCAATGTAATTTTGCGGATGGGAAGCAAACATTTGGCAACATCAATAGTAGGAGTGACATACATCACAAATAGTTAGGTATACTAAATCACTTGTACCACAGTCTGCATAGACAATGAACTCAAAAATCCGTCCACTAAGGGGGTACATGAAAAAATGATTAATATTAATATATCCACAGGCATAACAAGTTTGACATGGATACATACCTTTCTCTCTAGAATTCCCACACTCATATTATCCTTTATCAGAGATTTGTAACACAGCATTCTTCTTAAAGATGGATTATTCTTAAAAACAAAATTAAGCTCATTACCTAAAACTTTATACTTACGATCTGAAATTAAAACCTTCCAATGCTTC
>NC_056750.1:271602993-271805493 GCF_019279795.1 Protopterus annectens
ACAAGGGCCATTTTAAGCCTAGCCATGCATCCCAAATCTCTGACAAGTTCAGATACCCATGATAAGCATAAACAGGGGCTTGGGAGATTAAACATTTACAAGCAGGTTACCTGTGTCCATTAAAGACATAGGTGCCAAACCAGGGATGAATTTCCTGTTCCTCATCCAGTTGTCCAAGATGCACTTGAATTGAGTTAGGGAGGAACTCTGCTTCACATGGATGGGGAGCCTGTTCCATGGACGGGGGTATTCTCTGGGATACATACCTGTCTCTCCAGCAGGTCCTATTTATATCACAGACAAGGATTAAGTCTTTAGAATGGATAATTCTGGTGCTATTTATTTTGTGGATATGCAGGAGATCCATCAGAGTGCGGTCTGACAATACCGTGTGTCAGGCATAGATCTCCCCTCAAAAGCCTGTAGGAGACAGAATACAGGGATGGGGCCTTAAGGCAGTCTGCATAGGACATACGCCCTGTATTCTTTTAATGAAGAACTTCTGAGGACGTTCCAATTGTTAGATATGCCTGGTTAGGTACATATCAAAATGGGTCACTGTACTCAATGATAGGTCTGACAAATGCTGAATACAGTGGAACAATGACTTCCTTGGACTTAGATGTCATACCTTTATTTACAAGTTGCAAAACATAAAATGGTTTCCTCACTACTGTAGACATGTGATGGTCAAAGGCTATATTACTATGTGTGTTCCTAAGTCCCTGACTACTGGGTCAGCTCTAAGGGGTGTGTTGTCAATGTAGGTCAACTGTATATACCTTAAACCTCCTTGTCCTTAACAACCCTAATCCTGGTTTGTTGCGTGATCTTTTTACCCTTTTGCTTGGATATTAGTTGGGATATGTCATGGGTATGCAGAAGACATGTAGCTGAAACTCTTGATGTCTTTAAGGGATCATTTGCATATATCCCATGGGAACTCATTATAGGAGGATTAAGGTATCACACAGTGAAAAACTCTAGCTTGGCTGGCTTTTTCTTGCAGTTTTTACTGAATGGTTTGTCTGTGCAACTGTTCCTTTGGTTTGGATGTTAGTTGAGAAACTTTGCAGGCACATAATGATTATGGGTATCAGCTATGTTTAAGAACCCTGTGTTTCTCAAGTTCTGCCAAACTATTCACTTGCCTTGTTCTTCTAAGGTGAATAAAAAGGCTGAAACATTTATGTCCACATGTAGTGGTGTTTGCTTTTATTACTTAAAAGGCCATATGTATTCAGAAGCTATCTACCCAAAATACTTTGTGTCCTTAATTGTCCATTTCCAAATACCATAAAGGCCTGCATTAGAGGAGGTTTAAGGTACTGCACAGTGACAACTCTGAACTGCCAGTGTTTTTTCTTGCAGATTTTACCGAATGGTTTGCCTGTGTGACATTTTTGCCATTTGATTTTTTTATATCTGTCTACCTATATACATGCAAATATATTATCTAACAGCTACCATATATAGCAAAAAGAATTGAAAGACAATTATTTCAGTGAACCCACCAAATACTCCCCCCAAAAAAGAAAACAACTAAAAAACAGAAAAACATGTTTTTTTTGGGTGGAGGGCAAGTCACATGCACTTACACACCCCATGCTACTTTGATATACCAATACAAAGATTGCACAATAGTAGGGAAAATATGAAACGTCCTTACCATACTGATGGCAACCTTACCTTTGATCACCAAGTCTCCACAGTGGTAAGAAGGGCATTCTATATTGCTCAGCTCATAAGCAAGGACACTGCCTCCAGAAAAAAAAAGAAGTTATAACCTCCCTGTACTATTCCCTCATCAGGCCAATAATTGAGTACAATGCCCCTTTTGGTATGTGTCTTTCCAAGCACTTGCAAGTCTTTTAACATCTATCCTATGTGGATTGTCGGAAATCACTGTCAATTTATTCTCTTCTTTGCAGACTACTCAGAGGTGATCTCTGCCTTGCATATAAGGTATTCTCTGATCCTGCTGTATTAGAAATGCTGCATATCCGCAAGTCAAATGGTATACAGTTTACTCACTCTAAAGGCCTTAACCTGGTATGTGACATTACTAGAATCTGCTGGAGGGACAGCTTTGTCTCCCAGAAGTTACCACATCTTTGGAACAGACTCCCACTTCATGTTAAGCAGAGCACCTCATTGGTCCTCTTCAAATGCAATCTGGACGATTGGATGGGTAATCGTAAATTCACCTCGGTGGTTCCCATCTCTCTTGGACATGGGCAATTGGTGCTGATCATGGAAATAAGGTTAAAACTTGGCTCAATCTTGGCAAAATGGAGGTGCCATTCCAAAACACTCAGCTGAAGTGAATGAAGCACATCCATTGATGTACACGGAGAAAAAAAAACAGATTGAAAATATTTGACCTCTTTTACTTACTGACTCTCCTTAAGCCATACTATTTAGCCTATGCTTTATTTCCTATATGCCCTTCCCTATCACAAAGTTACCACCCATGTCATTGGCCTTCTGTCCTGATCTCCAGAGCTGAGTTTATTTGTTCAGTATCATAACACGTAACACTCATCTCAATGGTGACAATTCCTACACTTCACACGTGACACTCCACCAGTAAATTCTTCCTTCAGTGAGTTCACCCTGCTGTAAATTAAACATCACTTTCCTAAACTTCAAAGTAAATCTACATTTTTTGCCCATTTTGTGTTGTTTGCTTCTATATGCATTATATTCTCTTTTACTTGGTTTGGCATTCACACCTAGATCTATCTCTCTCTCCCTTCCATGGATCTGTAGCATTCCAGACACCTGGCCACTCACCTATCATAACCTTTACCTAAAGGCTATCTCTTCACTCAGACTTTCTACATACAACACATACTTTACCTTAAACTCCAGTGCAGTGATCACAGAGTGTAAGACTGTGTGACAGCAGTGATCACAGATGGTAAGACTGTGTCAGCAGTGATCATAAGCTGTAAGACTCTGTGACAGCAGTGATTACAGATGGTAATACTGTGACAGCAGTGATCACAGACTGTAAGACTGTGTGACAGCAGTGATCATAGGCTGTAAGACTCTGTGACAGCAGTGATCACAGACTGTAAGACTGTGTGACAACAGTGATCACAGACTATAAGACTGAGTGACAGCAGTGATCACTGACAACTGTAAGACTGTGTGACAGCAGTGATCACTGACTGTAAGACTGTGACAGCAGTGATCATAGGCTGTAAGACTGTGACAGCAGTGATCACAGACTGCAAGATTGTGTGACAGCAGTGATCACAGACTATAAGACTGAGTTACAGCAGTGATCACTGATGACTGTAAGACTGTGTGACAGCAGTGATCACTGACTAAGACTGTGACAGCAGTGATAATAGGCTGTAAGACTGACAGCAGTGATCACAGACTGTAAGACTGTGTGACAGCAGTGATCACAGACTATAAGATTGTGTGACAGCAGTGATCACTGACGACTGTAAGACTGTGTGACAGCAGTGATCACTGATTACTGTAAGACTGTGTGACAGCAGTGATCAATGACTGTAAGACTGTGACAGCAGTGATCATAGGCTGTAAGAGTGTGACAGCAGTGATCACAGACTGTAAGACTGTGTGACAGCAGTGATCACAGACTATAAGATTGTGTGACAGCAGTGATCACTGACGACTGTAAGACTGTGTGACAGCAGTGATCACAGACTGCAAGACTGTGTGACAGCAGTGATCACAGATGGTAAGACTGTGTGACAGCAGTGATCGCAGATGGTAAGTCTGCATGACAGCAATGATCCCAGATGGTAAAACTGTGTGACAGCAGTGATCGCAGATGGGAAGTCTGGGTGATAGCAATGATCCTAGATGGTAAGATTGTGTGACAGCAGTGATCACAGACTGTATTCCATGCAGTGTTAGCCTATCCCCATCCTCCTACGACTTACTTTGTTGGTGGTTTTCCTGTCTGTGGAGATGGTGAGGACCTCCTGCCAATGTTTGGAATCTGGGCTATCAGCTTGGCAGTATAAAAATTGGTTCTAGATGATCTGGTTCTCTAAAATAACATTCTTCATGAATGGAACAAATGACTGTATTTAACAATTTTAAACTAAATTCTATACACTGGATTTATGGTTTCCAGAATATACCTTTTATCAGTGGCATGACTTTCTCAGACACCAGATGGGAACAGTAAGCATGGTGCCTTCTGAAATAACAGCAGCCATTGCAACAGATAGTTAGAAGTAAAATACAACCAAAATGTTTTTTTTATTTAGAAGTGGACTGCTGTCCTGCACCACTGCCCACCCTTCTCCCTCCACCTCCCATAATAAAGTTTATAAATACATCACTGTTATATTAGCTGCACTGCTGGATACTGTGATGAGTGAACTGGTTCATGCAACCATCGAGGTGTGAACAGAGAACTTCTGCTCTGCCGTATTATACTTTGTTTCAGATTGCTAACTTGCTAAACTTTATTTTCCATTCCAACCAACATCACATTGTATCTTGTGTATTCCGCCTCCACTGCTTACTAGGCCATAGCTACTTGTATAACGGTTACAAATGCCATCTTTTCATTAAGTCTGGCATGAGAACTGAAATTGACTGAGTGATGTCATGCTGTTCCTAGTCGGCTTGCTAATTAATTCAATATGTTCAAGCTCTAAAGAATAGCAAAAACTAAATAACCACTTTAGCTTCAAAGGACAAAGGGATTCAGTCCAAGTGAATGTCCTTCACATTAGACTGGAAGATTGTAACTATGTGGCTCTAACTGATCCATTTAGTTTCTGAAGACAGAGGGAGGACTGTTTGTAGAATGCCTACTTTACATCAAAATACAGTATGAAATATGTAATGTAAATTAAAAGTACTCACTTTAAACATTAATATACAAACTGCAGTGGTGGTGCTGTGGTAGCGTTGTCGCCTTACAGTAAGACGTTGTCCTGTTCAATTCTCAGCTAGAGCGTCTTCTGTGTGGAGACATGCGTGAACAGGCGTACCTTCGTTGAAGGTTGTGCGTCAGAGCCGGCAACTCGGTATGTAAAAATGTACTGCCAATCATTAGCGGACCGGAGTTCCACTGTGGCGACCCCTAAGCGGGAAAAGCCGAAAGACACAACAACAACAACAATAAAATAATATAAAATAAAATAAATAACAGTACCTTAAAACTCCCCAGAGTGTAGAAATATCCATACAATCTGGCCTCCTACTATAATTTTGAGACCCATGATTTTAAGTCTCCAAATTATGAAAAAACTGAATGTTGACGATCGCTCTCCTGTTTTGAAGTTATTTTGGTGGCTGGTACTACTGCAGTCCAAATGTAGGTGATCTGCACTCCCACACCCCTAGTACTTTACATATAACTCTTAAATTACCATAACCCAGAGAAAAAGGAATAATCTGAGACATAGTGATCTCACACTTACTGTATTTAAGTGCCCATTTCTGCAGTCAGTCTTGCAATTCTGGGACTTGCACTTAACAATTCTCCAAATTTAAAATGGTTACCATATGATTCACACATTTTGTGCTTTATTGCTTATGTATTTTTCTGAGTTTTTAATCCACATCTGCCATGCATTCCAGCTGTATCTTGTCATAACTTTATCACTGCAAAATAAGTGTTTGAGCCTTAAAGGGACAATTCCAGAGTCTAAAATTCTGACTGCAAGAAACTTCTGCTGATACCTCCCAGTTTTTGCCACCCATTTACTGTGTTATCATCAACCCTACTCCTGGTTTCAGTTTACTTTATGTAGCTCTGTTTTCATTCTCATAGTTAACAATATTCGGTTCCTGTCAAAGCTTTCAGTCCCTGATCACTGGGAAACAATAAGGTTATTACATTTTTGTATGCGTTTGTGCTGGGAGTGGTTAGACAAAACTCAGTGTTTATATTTTCTGAACTCATCAAAAAGGTTATCTTAATTGGGCAGCTCTTTATTTATTCTGCATAGTGTAACCGTGAGAAGTATAATCAAAGAGAAAGGTTTAGTGAATTCACACTAAATCTTAGCAGTCTCTTGACATATTCCCCTTACTCTGTAGTAAAGCAATCTCAGAATTAGTATGTACAACTATCACATTCCGTGGTGGTGCAGCGGTAGCGTTGTTGCCTCACAGCAAGAGGTTCTCCCGTTCGATTCTCGGCTGGAGTGTGGGGAGTGCCTTCTGTGTGGAGTCTGCATGTCCTCCCCGCGGTTCGTTGGGCATTCGAAAGACATGTGTAATGGGCATGCCTTCAATGAAGGTTGAACGTTGAGCTGGCACCTCGGCATTCGTGAAAAATCTACTGCCAATCATTAGCGGACCGGAGTTCCGCTGTGGCGACCCCTAACCGGGAAAAGCCGAAAGACACAACAACAACAACTATCACAGGTTGCCACACTGTACAGCCCCCATTGTGACAGGAAGTTTTGAATTTCATTGTTTAAAATGAGTCTATTGCTTGCGTCACACATATGATATTTTTTTTACAGCAGGTCAGAAAACCATTACTCTTCACTAGTACTCAGAGATCAAATAAACAAAACACGAAAAAAAGACTGATTCTACTACTGTTTGAAACTTGTATCATTCTGATGCTTCTACAGAGCAAGTGGCAGTCGTGTATAACGTTATAGCACTTAGCTAGCATTAACAGAGCCACACAAAATAAAATATGAAATGAACAGAAACTTCTGTTTATTAATGTTTTAGCTTTGTATTGCTTACATGTTTTCCTGCAAGATGGTAGCAAGTGAGGTCATAACATTCCTGAAAGGCTACTTTTCTCTGAGGATAAAATGTACAGGTGAAACTAATCAATGACTCTGAGAGCTGTAGTGACTACAACTGCAATTTGAGATGGAACTGGACTAAGACCATTGAAACTTCCTGTAAGCATCCCTTCTCAAACCCTACAGCCAAAGCTGGGACATGAAAGCCAAAAATGTAAACAAAGACCAGAATCAAAACAAAAAAAAATCTCAGCTTTAAATAAGGTGAGAACGGTTTATGTGTTAACAAATGACTTCCAGCTAAATCTGCAAAATAGAGAACAAAAACACATATGGAACTGAATTACCATATGCTTCTAAGTAAGTTATTTTATATTTACAATAAAGAAGAACATGTGAAAGAAAAAAATCTCACCCAGCAATTCTTTACGTGCCCTGCTGGCTATTTCTTTAATTTCCATACGTGATAAAGAAAGAGAATGTCCAACAGGAACTGTTGTCACCCCACTAGATGTTGGGGTGGTAACCACCTTAATAGCTAAAGGTGACTTGAGGGGTCTCTCTATGCTTCGTCCAACCAGGTTACTGAGAGGAATCTTGTAGAGGTGATGTTGTTGAACTTCTCCTATGAAAGAAAAAGACAAAAAACACAAACTATTTAGTGAAATCATATCTGTAGAAAATAATTTAAAATATAAATTAAATTAATACTATGCTTCCAAATTCCACAAAGTAAAAGTTTCTTTTTACATAAATGAAATGTCTACCAGTACATCTAAGCAGCATAAAACACAGGAATAATGACTGTGGTTCTGAAAGTGTTCTATACTATTACAGAATCAGAACTGGGTAGCACTATGGGATAGTTTCCACCATCTTGCAGCACAATTCCAAATGTGAAAAGTAGATGTTATGATGTTATACTTGGGAGTGAGTATGTTGGGATATTACACCAGGATTGCTGCCCTGTACAGTGCATGCTATCCCAAAAACAGGTAATGAGATTCAATAACATTCTAAGCAATTAAGTCCCTTTATGTATTTCTGCCATACAGCAAAGACAGACAATCTTGCCATGTATCACCTGATGATCCCTTGAATGCAGCTGATCCACCACAGCATTACTTGTAAGTATGCCTGATAGGGAAATCTCTGTCATGCATGCAGATGTACAGCTTGAAATACAGTGCTGGCATGTCGTGGAGCTGTGCTACATAACAGTACAGGGAAAGTAAAAATAAAAGTCTGACACCATTTCCTCTGTATGGAAATGATGCATTGTACAGAGAACTACTGGCATTTCATGCACTCCTTTTCTGCACCCCCCCCCCCCGCTGCTTCACAAGAGCTCTACCTGTGTGTGAGAACTGATAAATGCAAGCATTTCATCCACATAATGCCTACAGTACTAGTTGGCAGATACAGTTGGAGTTTTACCTAAACCACACTGGCCCATATAATTAAATGGGCAACTCAATTCTTCAAAGTTTTACAATGGTATTCAATATCACACACACATACATGCACTATACAACACAGGTGCTGCCACACTAGATCAGTAACACACACCCACACACGCACTGTACAACACTGGTGCTGCCACACTAGAGGAGTAACACACACACACACACACACACACACACACACACACACACACACACACACACACACACACGTACACTATACAACACTGGTACTGCCACTCTAGATCATAACACACACACATACATGCACTATACAACACAGGTGCTGCCACACTAGATCAGTAACACACACACACACACTGTACAACACCGGTGCTGCCACACTAGATGAATAGCACACACACACACACACACACACACACACACACACACACACTGTACAACACCGTTACTGCCACTCTAGATCATAACACACACACATACATACACTATACAACACAGGTGCTGCCGCACTAGATCAGTAACATACACATACACTGTACAACACTGGTGCTGCCAACTAGATGAGTAACACACACAAACACACATACACACCCACACACGTACATTGTACAACACCGGTGCTGCCACACTAGATCAGTAACTAACACACACACACACACTACAACACCAGTGCTGCCACATTAGATCAGTAACACACACACACACACACACACACACACACACACACACACACACACACACACACACACACACACACACACACTCACTGTACAACACCGGTGCTATCACACTAGATCAGTAACTGTTTAGCAGTTGTCAAACAGCAACTGGGGATAGTCACTTTTATTTACCTCATTGAGGAGTAATACGTATCTGTCACTGTCCCTGATTTTGCCTCATGCTTTTGCTTTGTCCTTTGTAAACAGTTTGATTTGCTGGTAAATCATTCAGGATTACAGGCAGTCATTAAATTAAAAAATCAGAGCTTTATACTTCTTATTGCGCAAAAAAATGCATGTTGTTGCAAAATGTGTTATTCTATTAACTTTGTAAGTAAAATATCTAAAACTTATTTTGAGCCGCTTTTATTTTTGGCTTTGCTCACAATTCTTGAGCAAAGAAGTTGAGAGTTATAGTGTCTGGTGGTCTATCAGTATTTATAAAATTGCCTGAAACAGACAACCATCCCTGAAGATTAGAAGCATCAGCTCTTCTTAACATCCAAGGTTTGCAATGAGATCAGTCACTTTGGGCTACTGATCTCTCTAGTGCTTACCTTATTCAAGTTCATTATTATCAGCTTTATCCTTAACAGGGTGACATCATACCCCTGTTCAGGTTAAAGGGTGTAATCAGAAAACTGATACATTTTCCCCTCATTTTTCCCCAACCAGATGCATCTTTTGTGGGGCCGCCATACAGTCAATGATGATTAAGCCCCCCCCCCAACAGCCATGGAAATTGCAAGTACCTAAACCTGGCTATGTTATTAGTTTTAGTGGAGAGAACATTGGTCAGTAGGATATAACTAAGAGGACATGGGGGAAATACTTAGTAAGAAAACTGACATACATATAGATGAGAACATTCGTGTATGTTCTTTATTAAGACCGGTACTGGAGAACAATGTCTTTCTTAGTCAGGCAAAATATTATTGACACAAACAAGGTATAGCAATGGGGACGCCCTGTGTAAGTACTTACGCCAATTTGGTTTTGACATACTGGGAAGACATGGTAATATTTGGTACTGATCATGATTGGAAAGACAAACTAATGTTCTATAACAGATTTGTAGATGATGTATTTTTCTTGTGGAGAGGTACTATAACCGAATTACAATCTTTTGTTGCATATCTAGAATCAATTACACATTTTCTTACATTCTCAATGAACTACTCCAGAACCAGCATTGAATATTTGGATGTTCTCATCTCAAGGAAAGTGGATGGTGATGTGGAGACATCACTTTATAGGAAGACATACTTGACTAACTGTATGCTCAGTTTTGACAGCATGCACCCCAGATATGTTTTTCAAAACATAGTCAAGGAGAAATTTGCAGAATATCTAGAATATGCACCAATTGGAGCTCCTTTTGTCAACAGTTAAACTCATTAAAGTACAACTTACAAAGAAGGGTTTATACCAAAAAAAGTACTAGATAATGAATTTGAAAATAGCAAACAGTATAGAACATATACAGCAAAACCATGGTTATATAGGGGAAAGGTGCAACCTAGTAGTGCTGACATTCAAGAGAATAATGACAGCAGGGGGATGCAGATGAGTTTAACTTATAGTAGTGACATAGGTGGCATATGTAATATTATTAGAAATAACTGGAGAATCCTGCTGACAGATGATAGTATAACTAGAATTGTAGGGACACAACCTAGGCTTATTTTTAAATGAAATAAGAACTTGAAATATATTTTTTGTCATGAACCCCTTTCAACTAGCTACAAGGGTTACAATATTAAGAAAAAGGGTACATCCTCATGTCAACACTGTAAAGCCTGCATGCATATTAAGCAAGACAACTGTTTCTCCCATCCCAAGACTAGTAAGATCTATTTCCTGGATGCATATGCTGACTGTAATACTCAAAATGCTGTTTACATTGCTAACTGTCAACAATGTACTGTATATTATGTGGGAAAAACTAATTGTAGGTTAAAAGACAGGATTTTTAAACATTTATCTGACATAAGGTTCAGAAAAGAACAAAATGCATTACATAAACATATAGCGTTGCATAAAGCATGAATAGAATAGAGCATGTATGTGCAGTCATGGTTATTTGTGTTGTAAAAAAAAGAGTCAAAGAATGGGGGATTTGAAAAATGAAACTGAATATAAGGAGATGCAATGGATTCTTAGACTGGGAGTTGATAAAGCCCCAGGTTTGAATGAGGCGGTCCCTTTAAAACCAGCTTTGGCAAAAAGGAGGGTAAATTACTGAATTTGATTGGATATGATGTGCTATAATAGAAACAATATTTTTAGCAAGATTATCATCTGATGAAGGGATTCACTCGAAAGCACTTATGATATCGTTTTACCTACTGTTTTAATAAAAGTGCAATTATTTTATCTTCAGCGTGGTGGTAACTGCCTTATACTTTGGTTTGCTTATATTAGGATATAACTAAGCCAGGGGCACTATTTCAGTGGTAAAATAACCTGAAATTTGACTTACATGTGCAAGAGGCTATCAAATAAATAAATAAATAATCAAAAATTAGGGGCATTCTATAGAACAAAAAATATCCAACTGATTCATCTAGGAAACTCTTGGCTTCTACACTGCTATTCTCCACTTTACTATATGGTCCCCCAGTACTGCTTAACCTTCCAGCTGCCATTCTAAATAAACTAAACCAGTACTGTAAGAAAATAAAAAAAATTGCCACTAACTCATCAGACAGAACCTATCACTGCCTAGCCCTAAGCAGCTTGATTGGTTTGAATTACCAAGCAAATCACTTACCCACATCTATTCCTAGTCCACAAATTAATACACAAACCAGAAAAAGCAAAGCCCTACAAGACTTATTGCATACATATACCCCTGATAGGCCATTTTGCTCTGAAAACAAAATGCTCATCATTACCTACCCAGCTATTTAGCCAACTCTGGCAACTCTATCCTCTCAACCCTCAAACATACTAGCAATCTTTCAAATTTCAAGACGAATCTAAAAAAATATTTGACACCTGGAACTGTTCATACACAACCCTCAAAACAGATGCATGACCACCTAATCGCTATAACTATGCATTTCTCACCCTAAAGTCACTAACAGCTCCATATCTTAGCAGGCAGCAATGACCTAAAAATCAAAAGAAGCTCTTACTTAATTACGCTTTAATGATACCATACTACTAACATATGCTTTTCTGCTTCTTCAGATGACACTTACTACTATTTATTTTTCTAGCTCTTGTCCTCCCATAACATACTCATCATTTTAATATTGCCCTCCTGCTCATTACTCCTCTTCAGCACATTCGATTCCCCTGTCTATTTTGGCAGAAGAATACTGTGTTAGTGTGTCTTGCTACTTCCAGTACATATTGTATTCTTAATATTTCTATAAATGTATTTCAATCTGTTTGGGTTTTTATCTGTTGCGGGTTTTTATCCCCTTGTATATAATTACTCAACTACTGTCTAAATGTTTTTGAAACTGCTGTAGAGCTTATCTCCCCAGGCTTCCACTGAAAATGGTCCATTGGCTCAGTTGCACTTTCCCAGTTATCAAAGGACAAATAAATAAATAAAATATAAGTGATGGAATTGTGAAGCCTGTTACTTGACAAAACGCTGTCACTATAACCAGAGATATCTTTGAATTTTAAAGGAGATATAAATAAGAGTAATTAATTATTACTCACTTGTTTTGACAGACATGTTACAAAATATCAGGCTAAGATATCTTGCTGTGATTAAGGACCCCTAAGACCAGGGGACCCTCAGTGACCACAGGGTTCAGTGGTGCCTAAAGCCGGCTATGGACAGACCAAAACATGAGGCAAAAATCTTGACAGTTGAGAGGTATCTTGTACACTTTTACTAAAAATAGCCCAGATGTGGGCCTGCTTGATAGGTAATTGAAGTCTTTTTGTAGTGGTAAACTGCAATCACCACCCCCAGAAGGATTCCTTCAGCAGACAGCTGAAACCATTCTAGTCTGTAGTAGAAAACTGTGAAATTATATCCAAAACCATAAACAAATACTTCTAGTTTCATGGCAAATGGAGATCTGTTAAAACACATAAAAAGTGTAGCTACTATGATCACTTAAATTGTACAACATTGCTTATATGTAATGTAGATATGCCCATTTGCTGTGAGTAGGCATGTACAGAAATGTGCACATTCTTAAAAAGGACGTTTTTGTTGCAGAGTATGTAATGAGACATCCATTAACTGAAAAAAGGCTAGTAAATAACAGAGCTACTTTAACAAAGGTAAGAAGTATCTTTTTTAAAATAACCCCACTATATAATTCCAATACGCATTACTCAGCCATGGATGAAATAGGATTTATCTCCTGCTTTAGCCATGATCAAGTGGCAATTATTAATACATTCGTACACTTCCACCCTATGTTTAACAACAGCAGGTGATCTTGTTGCGTTGCATACCTCAGGGACTAAGTAGTACTAATAACATGACCGACCCTACCAAAGGGCAATCACGCATTTCATTTTAGGGGTGATGGTAGTATGAAAAACATGGGTGCAGGCAAGGAAAATGACTCGGGTTACCCATCATATTATAGAGCTAGGTAGCAGGCCTTATCAGTTAGTCAGGCTATCAGCTTTCATTTTATCTATGAGTAGTCAGGATGGAAGTGGGGCAAAAAGCATACCTAACCCTATGGGGACAACCTGGGGCAGTTCAATGGTGTATATGATGCGGGCTGGTATCTCTACTAACAGGTTTTAATTAGAGAGTATAAGGGCAGACTTAGTGACAGTAGCAGAAATCAGACCAAGTCTGCTCCAGAGCAAGTCAAGACCAAATCAGAGGAACTATTAGAGCCAACAGTCGTTTGAGTCTTGCTTTCTGGAAAACATGCACTTCTCTGTCAAATACATCACAATTATAACAAAACAAAATAATAGTGAAACATATCTTACATTCGTATGAGGCAAAGGATACAAGACATAATATTTGTCTTTACACTGAAGTAATGTGTGTCTGTTTATTCATTTTGTCTGGGAAGACAAGCAGAGAGAAAAAGGTACAATAATGCAGTTAATATGATGATGAATATATGTAATTAAGGAAAAATGATCACAACTGAGTTACCCACTTCTGAAAATTAACTGAATAACAGTATGCTGAATGTCATAATACTGACTAGACAATGCTGAAATGTTAAAATGTTGAAATCAAAATGTCTGCTTAACTACCTGTGGGGAGACTAGACTCCCTCCCCTACAGGATCCATGTTCATGCTCATTTCTGGGTTTCACTAATAGGGGACTGACATTGTTTGCTGACAGGCTATGCACTGACATAGTATACATATGTAGGACATGCATGCTGTTAGTAGATAGTTTGAGTTTGACATTTTTTGCATTATTATGACTTTCGGTATGCTGCTATTCAATAAGTTGTCAGGCAAACTATGTGAATACACAAGCTATTGTAGCATGCATTTAAAATATTACAATATTTTTAATAAAATAATCCTCATAATTCACTAAGTGATGTGAGCACAGAGTAACACACACACACACACACACACACACACACACACACACACACACACACACACTGTGCGAGTATACTCAAACTGTACAGTATGTGTGATCAAAATGATTACTGAACAGCATAACTGGATGTAAACAAGATGAAAATACATGAGTTCAGATATGTGTTTTTACAAATTATGTGAGAGCTATATAAACACCACTACACAACACTAAAAAGCACACTGTCTCAAAGTTAATCAAAGAGCAGACTTGCTCCTAGGATCTCAGCTATTCAAACTCCTACATGAACATTCTCTCTTTTAAGCTCAAAACTAATAAGACATATCCCCAAATACAATCTATGAAACATGAACCACTCAGGCCCTAACACAGAAATCCCGTAATGCAAGCTACATAACTGACCATGCATTCTCATTTCTCTGGCTCAACCTATGTGAGTGCCTCGTATCTGAAATTAAAGTCTCATCTCCATATTCCAAGTGCCATTCTCTGCTAAAATCACATTTAGTTACACAAGCAGAATGCATCTGTCATCCCTCAGGACACATCACTTAAGTCTACTTTAACTCTTCTCCGCTCTAACTCAGTCACTAAGATCCTTTGCTTCTTTTCACATCTGTAATTTATTCTACTGTAATTTCTCAAATGTTTTAAAATGTTTGCACATATTGGAAAGTAATACATTGCATTTACTGTGTCCAAAGCACTTCTCTTCCATTGTACTCTTGTCTGGTTTGTATACTTGGCCAATTTTTGTCCCTGGGCTAAGACTGAAATTGGTCAGAACTGATCAGTGATCTGGCCCCGTAAACAAATTCAAATGCATAAATAAAAAAAAAAACATAAATAAATAAATAAAATAAATAACTAGAAGATGGCAGATGATCTGGTATCTTTGACCACGGAGAATGAATGCAAATGGATAAATATGGATACATATTTTGAGGCAGATAGATATCCTGGTCAAAATCGCCAAGTAATTCCAAAATCTGTATTAAAACTGCGACCATTAAAAGATAAGTAATGCCACCTTCTGCCTTTAAGAACTTTATTGTTTTAATCAAATGACATCAAATAGACTTTATTGGATTGTTTTGCTATCCTATGTTCTGGTTTTAATTCACCTGAAGAAGCATCATGTAACAGGGTGAAAGCTTGGGGAGTTTTTGTTTTATTCTTTAAAAATAAAGTGAAGTTTTGTGATGTCTTTGAATGAGTATTTCTTTGTTATTGACCATTGTTAATTTACTAGTTTGGACTTTACCCAACTAGAGCTACTTGTTTTGTTTCCTTTACTATTGTCAAACCAGTTACAGATTTTACAGAAATCTGACAATGACAGTTCACAAATCTTGGCTTTCTCTCTAGCTACGAAAATCATCAGCACATAGTATAATGTTAAAGTTAGTTAATATGAGGAAAAGCGGTTGATAAAATAATAGAATAGAATAAAAAAGAATAGAAGAGGGCCAAGGACAGATCTTTGAGGGACGACTGGGATGGTAATGCTATGAACAAAAGGATGTTTCTGAAACAACCTGAACTGTTCTTTTAGGAATATAACTTTAAAGTCAAGTCAACACTTCTCTGGAAAAGCCAATAAAGGGGATGGGGAAGACTGAATCAAAGATTTGTAAGGTCTACAAAGATGACTTCTGTTAAACTATCTGAGTTCATACTGTTAATAATAATGTTGCATTTGCATGGAATATAGATCTAACAGGAACTAAAGACAGGTGGGAGTTAGATTTTTATATACTTTTCATATATATATATATATATATATATATATATACACACACACACACATATACACATGCATGTTTGCCCTCGCGAGCACACACACACACACACACACACACACACACACACACACACACACACACATTTATATGTTAAAGTAAACACTATTTTATATTTCAAAGCTGAAGTACTACTTTCAATAGAAGTTGGAACCACGTCTAAAACCATGTTGGCTAGGTCAGAGTTTTTTTTTCTTTTGCTGTAGATTAGATTTTATTTTGTTATTTAAGCAGATTTTTCTAAATATTATGCTAAAATATCTGACAACTATTCTGATTGTTGTGATCACAAGTTAAAAGATTCAGTTTTATGACACCATTTAGCTTCATAATTAATGAATGAACTACTGTTTTTCAGTGGTGGCATTTAAACCGGGGGCCATATTCTAAATACACCCATGTTTCGTGGTTGCAAAATGCCCAAGTCCAATAAATAAATAAATAAATAAAGTATATAAATAAATAAAAAAATAAACAAAAGGTGAAAAAAAGGCTCCAGGATTTTTCAAGAGATGTAGTCCAATGGAGAGTTGTGGAGCCCTATACCTGATTCAGAAAACTTTGTGCCCCATCATGCCACAGGACTGTGAAATTTTACATTTGTGTTCATGCCAATGCAAACTATTAATTTAACAGTGCGTCTCTTGCATGTGCTTGGACTTGTGTGGGGTTGGAACCACTCCAACTATATGTCAGTATTGGTACTGCAGGCATTGCATGGCAGAAAGCCTAAATGTTTGTAGTACCATTTCTGACAAACAGGTGGAGCTATTTCTGGCTGGCTAGGGGTCTGGCCATGTGCCTGCATTGTAGTGCATTTTCTGAGTTATCCCACTTTTACAGTGAACGTGACCCTGATCTTATTTTTTTTTTTATTTTTAAACTCAGGTTGTGCATTAACAGTGCAGCCCTACAGAACATCATGACTGTATTTATGGCCATAAGAATTTATGCATAACAGAAATTTTCCTGTCATGCATGCTGTGGTATAGAAAATATTCAGGTGGAACTGTGGTGCTAACCAACTTTGGGAGCTGTCCACTCTACCTATGAGCCAGGACTAGTACTGCAAACAGACCATATGCCTGCACTACACTTGGGTATTATCAGAACTGTGCTGCATGATTGTCCAAAATTAGAGCATGCCATGCATATTTCTAAAAAAACAAGCTGTCTCAAAGTTAACCAAAGAGCAGACTTGCCCCTAGGATCTTAGAATGTTTCTAAATCCAATTATCTAAATATGGTACAGTGATCTTTGCAGAGGTTGTAGATTTAGGTATAGCACCAGGATTTTACTGTGTGGGCTTTGTCCCCTGAGATAATTTCACGGTCAGGGTAGACCACAAAACGTGGTTGGGGTAGCAAGCAACTTGACAGCGACTCTTTGTAATGCTACTCCAATGCATGCTGGCTGGGGCAGTGGATTTTTTTTCTTAAATGTAGTATACAATTTATTTGTACATTTTTTTTTTGATAAATTGACAGTGTCACTAATTGTTTTGATCACAAGTTTAAGTTTAACGGTAATGTGTAATTCTCTTTAGTCTTCTCTTTAGTCTTCTTTATTCTCTTTAGTCTTATTTTGTCACTCTACAAAAATTCTTTTATGATTAGTAGTTGATCATGGTACCATTGTTTTTAGTGCCTTTGCAATGCATTTGCGTAGAATGCAGGACTAAGTTGAAACTAAGGCCAGAAAGGAGTTAGGTTAAATATAAAACTGTGTCACGCAGAGATAAACAATATCTGGGCTGAGTTGTTAAGGCTACAATAAAGCCAGTTATAAATGTACCCACATTTTTGTAGTCATTAAGGAGGATTTACGTAAATTGAATTCTATTCATAACTAGTTTATAAAATAATTATATCCTCAGACTACCCTGTTTTTTATTTCTCCAAATCTTTTGTGTTTCTAGTATCATGACAGGACTGCGGTGGTGGTGCTGCAGTAGCATTGTCGCCTCACAGTAAGACGTTGTCAAGTTCGATTCTCAGCTAGAGCGTCTTCTGTGTGGAGACATGCGTGAATGGGCATACCTTCATTGAAGGTTGTGCATCAGGGCCGGCAACTCGGCACGTAAAAATCTACTGCCAATCATTAGCGGACCAGAGTTCTGCTGTGGTGACTCCTAACACATGAAAAGCTGAAAGACACAACAAAGTATCATGACAGGAATGGACCTCATTCCTAAGTCAAAGTACGATTAAAGTTAATGAAATTAGTATTGTTTTACTCTTTGATGTCAGCCAAAAGTGCTCTTCGCAGCACACGCAATGTGCCCAATAATGGCTCCTTCTGCAATTCGTATGGAGTTACATGTATTGGTAACATACCTAAATATGATTGTAGACTCTGTTTATAAGACCCATTGCTCCTACTACTATTGGATCTATCTAGGAATCTTTTTTTCTACATTGCTCTTGTTTCTGCTTGCAAGTCCTGATATTTTATGACTTTGTGTGTCTCTGTACGCAGGACACTGTAGTCACTGGGTGTGGCGATTTCAATGATCAATGCTACTTTTGTCTTCCTTTCTTGGACCACTATATCTGGTTTTCTAGCATCTATCTTTTGAACTGTTGGCAATGGATGACCCCATGTGATATAGATTTCATAATTTTCTATCCTCCCATATGTCATAAAAGATGTAACTTTATATATTATCACTTACTGCATTGTGAGTGGCAAACATACTATTTGACATAAATGACATGTTATAATCTAGCTTTATTAACGTTACTTAATCTGGACAAACACAATCCTATCAGAAAGAGGCTGTACAAGAAAACTTTGGATTCATAGGTTTCTGACTATAAACTTTCATTTTAATGTAAAATCTTTATTATTCAACAGCTTATAGCTTTGAACAATGAACTCTGAAATTATAAAAACCTGAAAACTGACATCTGGCTCCACCCAATTTCAATTACTGCCACAATATCAGATGATATAATTCCATTCAAAAGTCAGGCTCAGCTGCCGTGTTACAAATGCTGCTAGCATACACTTCTACCACACATAAACAAGAGGACTGTAGAGTTCTGGCTAATCTATATCTCTCCAACAATGTTAAGCAGTCAGTACAATAGACACATGTAGCATCTGGTTAGCTTAATTGTATCATGTTTATTTCTGTCCTATGAAATCTTTGGTTACTGAGATTAAGGAGTGGCAGGCAACAATGGGAGTAGGATTACAGGGACTTACTTTTGGCCAGATAGTTAACTGTAAAATATAATCCATCACAAGATAACAATAATGGAAATATCAATAAATTGACTTGATCTGTAATGAAGACAGAGAGGAAATGAGGCATATTAAATGCAAGTGCTATTACAGTAATGAGGATTATCAAATGTAGTTACTATTAGAGTGAACATAGACAGAAATATCACAGGAGGGAAAGGAAATGGATATATTATAGCAGGAAATAAGGTAAACACTGGGAAGTATCAGAGCTGAGAAAACTATGGGATAGATGATGGTGGGGAACAGTAGGCCTCATTAACAGACATTTCTGTCATGAAGGCAGTAAACTGGGTTTGACACTGTGATCACACCCAGTTCAAACAAAATGGTTTAGTTACAAGATTAACTTAGATGCCAAGAATATACCTCTAGGAGGATGCTGACAGGGTAGCAGTACAGTTTCTTTGATCTGCTACTCTCTCTCTATTTCTGACAGGAAATTTTATTTTTATAATATCCTCAACCATTTTTTTAACAGAATTTGTTACCCAATATTACATAGAAGGATATTACCAAAAACAAATCTCTAAATATTTGATTTTTTCCTGTCAAATTATTCATTTGAAAGGTCTGTAAGAGTAGATTGCAGTGAGTCATTCAAAGGTAATCTATCAGGACTTGCCTTTAAAGAAAGAACTCTAATCAGTTCTAACATACAAGAACTTTCTTTAAAAATGAACAGAATGGATAACAATCTTGACAGCTTTAAAGAAAAATGTACCAAACAGATGGATCAGATGCACGAGATTTTAAAACAACAGAAAACTCAGATATCTGGAATGGAAGATGTCCTTAATAATGTTGATGGCAGAGTATCCTAAGATGAGAAGAACATTGAATCTTTGCTGTAACAAAATACCCTATTACTGAACAAAATTGATGATTTGGAGAACAGCTCCAGGAGGAATAACATTCGCATTTTTGGACTGCCTGAAAAAATAGAAGGAGAAAATATGGTCAGCTTTCTTACTGTATGGCTTCGTGAGATCTGAATTTATCTGAAGCTATGTTGTATGGTATAGAAAGATCACACAGGTCTCTAGTTTCTACTTCATCAAAAACTAACTCTTCACCGAGATCAGTTATTGTTAAGTTCTTCTCATCTCAAGACAAGGAGCTAATACTTAAAACAGCCTGGTCCAAATCTCCTATTAAAATGGATGACAAACTAATAAGATTTGATAATGACTATTCCAATGATGTGATGACCAAAAGGAACAATTTTTTGCCTCTTATAAAAGAACTTAAAAAAAACACAGTTTAAGATGCATTTGCTCTTTCCTACAGGCTCAAAATATTCCTTCCGGATGAAATTAGGCACTTTGAAGACCCCGACTCTTTACTGTAATTAAAAAAAAATAAAAAACTCTAGACCAAACTGAAGATATGGACTGGAACAATAGTAGTTTGAAGAGACAAGCAGAAGTAAATACCTGGAAATTCAAGGAGAAGAAAAGGAGACTAAAGGACAAATGACTCTTAGTTTTAGTATAACTTTGATGTTAACTGTTTTAATAAAATTATTTTTCCATGACAAAGTTTACCAATTCAGTTATTGCAGATATAGGTGAAAGGAAGGAAACAAGAATTAACTTCTTGATAAGGTAAATAAATGTCACTTTTTCTTTTAATATTTGCATTGCTAAGCTAATATTCTAAATTTTATTTTCCATATTAAATATATACTGTAGCTTAATAAGTATTATGAAATTAACTCTTTAACTAATAATAATAAGCTTTCTTTACATATATATCCTGGTTTCCTTTCTTTATATACGCGCCACATAAATCCTAAAGTGATAGCTCATGACAACACAGCGTAATAGCACATTGCTCACAGTACATTAAATAAATGTGTTGTGAATGGACTGACTGTTTATGGTGTTTTTAACTTTAAACTCTTAATTCACACGTCATTGTTATTTGGAATATGTGAGGTGTTGTATGCATAAGATTTGGATGTGCTTTCTCTAAGAGATATCAGACTGTTTGTTTATGAGTGCTTATTTACTAATATAGTGATAAAAGGGTGGGTGTATGCTTTTTCTTTCTTTTTTAATTTTTTTTCTTTTTCTTTCCTTGTATAGTCTTAACTGGGATGTTTGCTGCCAGTTTATTCATTGGGGGATGGGTTAGAAGAGAAGAAATAAAGTAGTGAAGACAATTTCTATGTTTTAACACTGGGGGTTTCACTTTGAAACCTGTCACCTATTCTTTTGTTCTCCCCTCCCCTGCTACGACAGATATACAAAGGAAAAAATATAAAATAAAGAGAGAGAGAATGTACCAAATAGCTATAATAAAAAATAAAATGATAACAGTTAAGTGTTACTGCTTAGGTTCTTTAATAGCAGGGAGCCGATCGGTTTTAACCACTTATACAGCCTTTTTTCTCAGTGTAACATGAATGAAAGTTGTTTACTGACAGTGGTATTTCTCTCTCACAGAACAGGCTCTAACAGAATGATTCTTTCCCGCCCTTTTTCTCAGGAGACAATTTATACACAGTTCTTTTTGTGTGTGTGTATAAGAAATACTGGATAAAATGTCGTATTATGCTTCATTTTAACACAGAAATTAAATGCAAAATAGTAAGAAGGTGTTAATGAACTTGCACTCTGTTATAGTTACCTCAAATTACTATTTTAGCACTTATAAAACCTGTGTTTATCTCTTTAAGTTATACTGTACATTTTATAGTACTGTGGCACCATATACAATATAGAATTAATTTCTTCAATTCATCTTCTATCCTAAGATATTATATTATTCAAATTAAATTCTCACTAATATGAAAACATGCCAAAGAAAGCTCACACTATAACTGGCAAATACAAAACAACTTATTTAACCGCTTTTCGTCTCTCGTAATTGAGGGACGACTTCAGATAAAATTTCAAAACATACACACAGTTTAAATAATCAGCTGGCAAAGTCATATAATCACTGAAGCCAATACAATTTTACTAACTAGAGGCCTTCTTATTAATGTTTCATTAAAAGCTCAGAAAACATTGTTATTATAAACTCGTTCCCTTAAAATTCTCCATTATTAAAACTTTATTAATAAAATGTATATTATGTATTCTATAACTATGTTAGTGAAAACATTAATTTTTTAAAACTTTTATATACTTATAACCACATTGACTGATGTGACTAAAAATGTTTAGAAATTTATATTCACAGGATGAGTATATATACATATATACACGTTTGTATATCCATATAAAACCTACAATTCCACTTCTAACCTACATATGAATATTAAAGGTATTCTTTGTTTAAAACCGGGTAACACATGAAAAAAAATCATTGTGGAGGTAGGAAACTTATGGACAACATACCCCCCCCCCCAATTTTTTTTTTCTCTCTAAACTTTTCAACTTCAAAATGCAAAAAATGGAATAGACTTCATTCAAGCCTGGGAAATGGCAAGCGCTTGCCAACTAAACTCCAATCTTTCTAATAAAAGTGATTCAGGGCCTCATCTCCCATCCGACACAATACAGTCAATAGCTCTAAACTTAAAGCTATGGTCAGGGTGGATTCCTATATGTCGGGCAAGGGCATTCTTTTTTAACCTACTTATATAGTAAAGATGCTCATATTCACGCTCTCTTAGCCTTCTGTCTGTTTTACCAATCTAGAAGGCTGGGCACTGTTGACACTGTGCCACATATACCACAGCCTTATTTTGGCAATTCAGTTTAGATTGGGTTAAATATTTTTGCCCTCTAAGCATAAAGCCTTGACCTATATCTATATATTTACAATAATTGCACATGTTACATTTGAACATACCTTTCCTCAAACTAGAACCCCTAAAATTATTTTGTAATAAACATTTTAAATTCTGTCTTCATTGGAAAACTATTCTGGGTGACTCCTGAAGTTTCTGTCTCATTGTTGTGTCATTCCTAATTAATGACCAATTCTTATTTATAATTGTGTAGATAACAGGGGCATCTATGCTGTATGGGGTAATCAAAGAACATGTACTGTATACACTACCCCATCCAACTCTGCTTAACTCTGATTCATTACTAAGGACTGATCTATCTTTAACGTGTAAAATGGGTTTAAAGATGCCCATAGATCTTTTATTTTGTTCTTCCCCTATCACTTTATTGGTAATAACTTGATAGGGGAAGTCCAAAATAAAATATCTATGGGCATCTTTAAACCCATTTTACACGTTAAAGATAGATCAATCAACACGGTTGACATAACAGTTAAGGTCTTTTCCTCCTGGTGCATAAGATACAAGGTTCTGTTCTGACATCCAGCCAGAGCCTGTATGGAGTTTGCATGTTCTCACTGTGTCTCTGAGGGGGTCTCCAAACCCCCCCCCCAAAAAAAAAAAAAAAAAACAAAATAACATGCTGAGTGTTTCCACTTCAGACTCACTCAAGTACTGAGGTATGGGAAGCACTACAGACAATAAGTGGTGCCTACTAGGGGGACGAGTTGTACAGTCCAACCACTTTGGGCATCAACTGTGGTATGCACTATGCTTTAGATAGGAGAACATGGATCACAGACAGTGTGCCTTGATAAGGCTAGCCACCTGGCAGTGTAAAAGCTACAGGTGATTTGGTTATGTTGACTAATGCTGCTGAAAAATGGGCATGGGTACTTGCTGGAGATAAGTGGGTTGATGACCTGGCCTTCTCTGACCTATGCCTGGGATCCATGCTCTTGGTGGGTGGGGTTTACATACCCTTTTTGGCCAGTGTGTGCCTGCCATAAAGCCTAGCAGCCCTGGGTCAATAAGCTACTAGCCAACCGATGTCCAGTTGCTCAGCTTGGGTTATGTGGGATAGCTCTGTTGAGCAAAAGCTGGATGTAAAACCAGTTAACCTGCCAAGAATGAAATAATGCTTGGAGCTTGGATGTGGATGACATGATGGAAAGGAGGAGGTTGGTCATTGTCTATATGTTTAAGAGACAAGATGGAAGGGCAGTGCTGTAAAGCAGTAGGGATCCAGAGTCTACTACTCAGGACAAACAGAACTGAATATAAGAACTGCCTAGGTCCACATGGGAGGAGCAATGGAAATAAAAAGGAGGCCACTCAAGACGTTTTTCTGGCAAATGGTTTGACAGTGGCCAATACATGGATCGGTGAGTGAGGCAGTCACAAGATTACAAACAAGAGTGGCCAACATTCAACACAGGTACATTTCTTTCTCCTATGGAAAGGTCACAAGGGTAGAAACAGTAACTGCAAAGTCATCATCATTATCAATCCCCTTTTTCCGTTTTCTGCATGGCATTGTGGTGTCATGTCAGCTGTCACCATCTCTGTTGATTTAATGTCATTCACCTACCTTCTTTAACAGTTTTGCCTGACTGTTAGAGGTCTTCTCTCACACAACCCATCTGTCTCTTTGGTGGACACCCTTGTTTCCTGTTGCTTTCTTTGTGTTTGTCCCAAATCGTCTTCACCAGATTGTCATCTGCTTTTCTGCACATGTGCCCAATCCACTGTAATATGTTATCTTTGACCTTTTCTGGAGTTGGAGCTACTTTGGCTACTGTTCTGATGTCCTCTTTTCTTCATCTGCTCCACAGTCTGCATCATACCACCCATCTCATGTATTTCATCTCCATTACCTCTAACTTCCTCAACTCTGCTGTGCCTTTTCTGCGCTCATTTCTGTACCATACAGTAGTACTGGTTGCACTACTGTTTTGTACACCTTACTTTTCAGCTTCTTAGGCATTCTTCTGTCACACAATAGCCCTGATACTCTGTGCCAGTTGTGCAGCTCCTCTGATTCTAGCTTTGACCTCCTCATTCAGACTTGTCTTCTCCTCAAACACCTCTCTCAGACACTTCAAATAGTTAACTTGTTCCACTATTTTCCCATCTATCTCAGGTTTTAGTATTTTCTGGTTTCCCCCATTTGCTGTCATTACAAGTGTCTTATCTGTACTCATTTGCTTTCAGTTTGGCACTCCATTCCCCTACCCTTTGCTGAAGTTCTTGCTCAGATCTGCCTGTAATGCCACATTGTCTGCATACAGCAACTTTGTTGATCTGAACCCTCAAACCTATTTTCTGATACAGTCTATCACCAATATAAACAACAGTGGGCTCAGATCAGTCAGGACCCTGATGCACATCCACTTCTACTGGGAAACCCTCTGTGAGACAGTACACTGTTCATACTTAAGTTATGTGGTCCTTGTACATAGCCTGCATTAATTCTACTAATGTTTCTGTGACTTCAAGCCACCACAGTACTGTCCAAACATCTTTCTTGGGACCTTGTTAAATGCTTTCTGAAAGTCTAGGAGTGCCCAGTCGGGACTCTTTCCTCAGCTATAGCTTATTTTTAACCATCTGTCAAACTGAGTCAGTAGTGCTGCATCCTGATCTGAATGTGAACTGCTGTCTCATCTTACTCTCTACTACTCCATGTTTCTTTTATCAATCACCCTCTTCAGAACTTCCATGCAATGTGTCAGGAGTTTCTAATAACTCTGTACTGCCCACAGTTGTGAATGTCTCCTTGTTCTTGTATAAAGGCACCGGCATGCTTATTCGTCAGTCATCTAGGAGACACCTTTCTCTCCATGTTGCTATGAGTACCATCAGCAGCCAGAAGAGCTCCCTCAACAATTCAGGATCAGAAAACTGATTTGGGCAGTCCTCTGCACCAATGGAGATGGTATCATGTTTTATTTATAAGATGACTACTTCCATTTAACATTCTAATTCAGAAAGTTTCTAAAATATTTTACTGCAGCCTTTTGTAAACAGGTTAGTACAAACTAAGGTGCAATGCCTTTAATGTTCACCATATAGTCCATGAACAGATACATGTATATTTTTTTCTGTACCTAATTATTTTTAAAACTCCTATTTCTCAAGGCATCGTTCTTTGACCACAGTCTCTTAGCATCCATAGAATGCATAATCCTTAGGAAACAGTGGCAATGCATATCCCTATTTGGCATGAAAGAGGATGCTGGGAATTTCAGAGCCATGCTATCTTCCATGACCTTGGAGTAATATAGATTATCCAGGCTTATACTTTGCAGTTCCTAGCTGATGTCTGAAGTACGGATACATCATGTGACCACCCGGAGACATACATCTGTACTTACAACATGGATGCCAGCAGGTGTCAGCATTGCATGGATGATGTAGCCTTCTTTGTTAACTCTGATTATCAGACTCTGCTAGGAGGCAGGTCTACAGTGGAGAAATCTATATCTGTTTCCAAGACGGGAGTGCTGTCACTCACCTAGTCTATTTCATACTTCTGGTCAGTACCCTCTGTGCCAGAGTTGTTTACCAAATACTGGTTACTGACAGCATGGACAGGTGTAACACCTTTGCATTTGAGGTGCTGGCTAGATATTTGTTTTCCTGTCATTTCAGAAGTACCTTGTGATGGCTATAAACAACTTCTACTTAAAGTTCTTTCATTTTGAGAATTATTGTCCCCAAAATTTCAACAGACATCACCATCTGGTTTCAAAAGGCACCTCATCTGAAGACCTCAGATATCTGGAATATTAGCTACAGGTTCTTAGAGGGCAAATTAATACTTGTCTTTGAATTAGAACATTCATGCTAAAATCAGTATTGACTCTTTTAGATCTAGTCAAATACTTTCTCTTTTGAGCTATTCACAGCATAGGTAACAATCTTGTAATTAAACAAAATTATTCCATTAAGTACTATTAGTATATCACTCGGCCATTATTCTGACTCTGGAATAAATTACAAGAAATAATTAGAATTTCACATAGAGTCATTAGTTACCTTTAAATAGGCAACTATCATTTAATGGAAGACAGAAAATATTCATTTGATCAGGAAGATTCTCTATTTCTTGAAGGCCATTAGGTCAAGAATGTGATAAATGTTCTATGAAACATGAATTTACTCATACTGATATGTTACTTCATCATTATTCACTGTCAGATGACAAATATATTCATCAGTTACTGAACCCCCAATAGTCTGGCAGTTAGCACACAGGATTAAGACTCTGAGTTGTTAATGACCTGCTCCCTGTAACTTGGGGTACAGGGTTTGATTCCTTTTACCTCTATTTGCCTACTGTCTGATTGGGTTATCTTGGAAAGGGGACACATGCATCCACTGGGCTTACCCAGTTAATAAATAAACAATAAATGTTTATATTTCTTATGTATAACAATCTTCTGAACTCTTGATCCTTCTATCAATGATTTGTCAATCAATTCAGTTTTTGGAAAATGGGTTTTCAGCTCAAAGTAAACTGTGCCATATAACTTCTCCATCTCTGCCGCATCCTTGCCAAATCCAATAGTACAGCTTTAATATTGTATTTTCTCCTAAATGTTCTTATTAACAACATATTACAACTGATTTTAAACATAAGAAAGTGATATCAGCATGAGATCTAACTACACATTATTTTTGAAAATCAGAAAATAACTCCTTTATTTACTACCACAGTTAAAATTGTATGCAGCACATTTTAAAGGGGATAAAAATTATGTGAATTCTTCAGAAGTGGTAGTGCACATATGTAGTAAACAGGCTAGGGATGGGGTGCCCATAAATTCTGGAAATCTCTGCCTATGTGGGAAATAGAGTGTGTTAGCAAGCCTTGCTATTCCTATTATGTTTCTCTGCAGTCTCCTACTACAAGACTAGTGATACAGACATGAGTTTCTAAACAGGACAATGTGAGACTGCATGACAGAGTTACTGAAGCTATAGCTAGAAGATTTCTTTAATAAAAAGTGGCTTTCTCCTTCTCCTCATTGCTTTAGGCCTTTAACCCCAAACCAACAATGTGACTATAACAGATGCTCAGAATACAACAGCTGTGATGGGGCCAAATAAATAGAATAAACATTTTGGCCAGTATTCCTCTTTACAAAATCTACAACTTATTAAGCAAGTAATAATGCCTGACAGGGTGTGTGATAATGTGTAATTAATGCCTTCCCATTGGAGTTGGACCTCTACACCCCTGGAAGGGTATTAATTACACATTAACAGATACTCTGGAGGGCATTATTGCACTTAGAGAATGGAGACTCTGTAAAATTCTTTTACTTACTTTTTTTTTAGTACTATATTATTTTTTTAGATATATTTTTGATGTAAAATAGTTCACACACATGCACACACCCCTCTGCTTCAGCAAATGCAAGCTGACACACATCCGCATGTTCAAATGTTCAAGTAATGTGATTTTATAACAGGATAATTTAAAATATGTTCCTATTTTGAGCCTTTGTCCCCTGTTTATTTTATGCTTATTCAGATATTATGAGCTAAGACCTCTTATCAAAAGAAAACTGGACAAAGACAAATAATGGAGGGACAAAAGCCCAAAAATAGTGACAACTAATACTGCTCTTATAAACTTAAGAGTTGATAGAATAACAGGTGTCACTTTAGCATGAATTTTCTGAAGGGTATGAAGTCTACAACTTAAATGTCTGCCATTATTTTCTGACTTCAATTTTTACTGATTTGGCAGAAAACTGAAACTTTTATGAGGAACACACCAAAAACATGAGGCACAAATCTGGATATCCTGCAAAAATCTGGACAGTTGAGAGATATGTAAGAGGTTTGCATGCCTCCTAACTACTGCTGCTGCCAGGGATCGCTCAATCAATTTCACTACTCTCTCTCTCACTCATACACACACACACACACACACACACACACACACACACACACACACACACACACACACACACACACACACACACACATAGTCTCTTCTGCTTTCATGCATGCATTCACTTATATATGCAGACAGAAACATAAACACACTCATACACACACACACTTCTTTTTGGTTTCATTTATTTGTTTTACACTTGCTAAACAGCAAAAGAGCTGCTTATTGAGTGTAAAATAATGGCTCAATAGATCTCGCTTTCACTCATGCACGCGCACACACACACACACACACACACACACACACGCACACACACTTTTTCTTTTAATTTTCTTTATCTTTTTTAAAATATTTTACACCTGCTAAACAGCAGAAATGTTGTTTAGTGAATGTAAAATAATGGTGGCTGTTAGGTTTTGTCAGTCTGAGCTCCACTGCAGCTTGATATATTGCCATGAAGCGACAGACTCATTTTTCAGCAGGCATTACTTGTATACAAATACCCTGCAGGAAAATGTTCGTTCTCCAATCAGGGTGCTGAAGTACAGTTTGCCCATTCTCTAAAAGTACTTTAATTATAGGATTAAAATTAGAACGTGTTTATCAAACAGCCACAATTTACTGTTTGAAAGTACTATTTTTATTTGTTAAGTATCTTAAGAGAATTTCATCTAAAATAATACTACTACTAATAATAATTTGAATATTTTATGTGCATTTCAATTTTTGTATGGCATATGACTAAAGTAATTACTTGAAATAATTGGAATGATATGTATACAGCACATATGCTTTGGCTCAAAAATATGTTATCAGATGCTATACAGGCATCTTTTGTTAACAATGGCAAGGGACTAAATGAATTTTGTAAGTTGAAGATTTACATCCACCACCGCTCAGAGCTTCATTAATCCCATACTTTTCAACAATCTGTGCGGCGATAATTATTTAGGTTGATAGTCAATCCAATTTTCTATGCTTCTTTGAAATCTGTAGTCCTACAGAACATTCATTGTTATTTATAGCAACTGTGGTTTTGTAAAGAACATCTGTTTGTGGGTATTATTATTTAGTCATGTCCTTTCTTCGCGGTAATCTGAAATTAAGTAAAGGACTGGGGCACAAAGATGTTTACAGCACTGAACAGACAAGTTAGTGTGGGTGACTGCCATGTGCATAGGCTGGGCAATTTTAAGGCACAAGGAACTACAGCAGTATGTAAATACGCTAATGAATAAATAATGACACGTATATGAGGAAGAAGAAAAAAAAGGCAAAGTGGAAAGTACAGCAATGAACACCAGTCATCAGAGAAACACTGTGCAGAAGTAAGTCCAACCACTTTTCCAACATTCTACAACTCGTAACTTCATATGACAGTAATAAAAAAGAAGTTTGGTGAAGGGGCGGTATGTTAAACTATGACACCTTTATCAAAGAAAGCACTAACTTACATGGTATGTTTTTTTAGATAGTGGTTACCTAACAAACTTTTAGAAACCATCCAAGATGAATAACAAATGGTTGAGGCTCAAAATAATATACCAGTCTTGGGACAAAGGGAAGAATATGCTGTTCCTAAGAAGACTGGGATGTAAAATATGAGAAGATAATATTAAAATAAATTACTACTCTGGAGGGATAAAAAACATTCTGAACAAAAACTGCAACATCTTTTCCTACTTTCCAGACATGGCTAGACATTTTGGTGATTGACCACTTATACAAAAGAGGCAAAAACCTTAAAGAGAGGTTTGAAAGAGGGTAGAAAGTATCACCACAATAAGAAAAAGCAAACATACAAATGTGGCCTTTGCCATGAGTGCAAGCATATTTTGGAAGATAACAAAATTCCTTTTGCTGCTGATAAAGCCCACACATCGAGTAAACATTTTAATTATGGACGTGCTGGTCTTGTACATGTGGCCACCTGTTTGTCATGCACCTCTTCTTACATAGAAAAAAACTGAAACAATACTAAGGAGGCACATTTTATGAGCACATGCATGACAAGCTATCAAATAAGAAACAAACATACTTTACAAGCATTCATTATATTGTAAGGCCTCAGGCTTTAAGTTTGGGAACTGGACAATATTCCCATTAATACCAGGGGGTGGTCCCTGGAAAATCAAGATCAAGTACATGGGACTAACTTGGTGACTACACTTGAATATTGGTTCCCTCAGGATTTAATAACAATATATCAATATGTAGTGTACTGAGGAGGATAGCTGCAAAATTATAACTTTTAATCTTTTATTATATTGTTTTTATAGTATTTAGTTTCATTTTATGTATACACACACACACACACACACATATATATATATATATATATATATATATATATATATATATATATATATATCTATATATATATATATATCTATATATATATATATATATATATATATATATATATATATATATATATATATATATATATATATATATATAAACACACACACACAGATATAAATATATATATAAGACAAACATGTTTCTAGTGTGATGTTGTCACATGACAATTAATTACATGACTTTTTCAATGTTATTTAATGATGGACTGCTGAACTGCCTGACTACTTTAAGGATGAAAATGCTTAACTGTGACTTTATTAATGGATTTTACTTTATTTATGAGTGTTTGTACTTCTTTATCACAGTATTTCTATGTAAATGAGCAACCCCATGCAAATGAGCCACAGGGAGGAACCGTGAGTCATAAATGTATAAAACAGAGGCAGATACCCATTTTCAACACAAGCATTAATGGTGTACCTGACAGCAGCCATGCCAGGAACAGCAGCAACAGTAGCCCAATAGTGCAGGTCTGAAGCAGTCATCAAAGGCAGTGCTTGCCATATTGCATGGTGTGACCATTCAATCATTCACAAAAACAGAGGATGCCCAGACAGCACCTGCCATACCATCACTGGCTTGTGATGTCTCGGTTAGATCCAGTTCATGGCAGTGAAGAAGCAGAACTGCAGAACCATGTGCATTCACCCTGACTGGGCATCATTATGTGCTGAACCCTGTGAATAGCAATACCCACGACTGGATAACACCCTTATGCAAGGGTGGAAAGCTGCATGCTCACAGGTGACATTAATGCTGTTGTGCCAGTGGTCAGTATAGTTTGACCTGAGACTGCCTGTGCTTGCCATCTCACATCCAGATCCTACCACAATAAAGGACTACATGTCCTTGCAGAGACAGACCACACAATGCATTTACAACATGTCTCACAGATGCACCTATTAAAACAGCATTTACTACCAGAGGACTCAGAAGCAAAATGCACTCCTAGCGTTTATTCACCATTTCACTGTGAAGTTGGTTCATGTATTCCTACAAGTCATGGAGCCCACTGACCATCTTTACAATTCTGTGGGCAGCAGCTGTCTTTGCCTGGTTCCCTGACCTGCATATCTGCTGGTTAAGAAACAAATAAGGCAGTTTAATGATTATAAAAATTGGCAGGTCAGCACTGAGAATTTATATAAATTTAAAGGGTATACAGTAGGTAGGTGAGGGTGGGGGGTTGATTCCAACCCAAAAAGTAATGAATAGTCAAAAAAAGCTGCATTATTGTCTTGTCCTTACTATCAGGAAAAGAATGAGAGGAAGGACTCAGAATATCTTTCAAATATTTAAAATAAAGAGAAGGTTTGGGTGAACAATCTATCTTCTAGCGTTTGGATCCACCACCATGATTCCCAGCCAAGGAAGCATATCACTTGTTGGATGAAGTTTATACAATGAATGCTGTGGAATGGAGAGAAGGCTACAAACTGAACTATTAGAACAGACAATGGCAGGAATCCAAGCAGCTTTAGACCTTAACAATGTCCTCTGCTTCTAATTGCAAATTATGTGATTCATCTCCTAGGACTTTAACTATTACAGAGTTGGAGGTGTTACAGAAGGGCTTAAGTTTAATTCCCTCATCAAAGGCATGCATCCATATTATACTGCTTAAAATTTACATATGCAAATCAAATATGGGAGTGTTATTTAAGGAAAATTTACTCAAAAAGGATCAGTCAGTCTTTCCTTTAACAGAGGCATTCACCACTCCACTGGTAAGTCTGATTGTGGCCTTTGAAAAAGCATGCGAAAAACATTTGAAAATTCTTAAAAAGACCTAATAAGAATAAAAAATTAATTTAACTAAACACAGACTAACAAATAATGACTTGGATAATGATGACACAATAAAAATTATGAAAGCAGACAATTGAATGGGGTTGTTGCAAACACTAAAAACAATACTACTGGATTTTTTTTAATCAAGAAACATCTTTATTAAATTATTATGTATGACATAGGCTATGTTACATTTATATAAATGGCAATAAACCATAGTGACACAATCTGAGTTGTAAATATACATTCCAAACTATGCAACACAACTGAAGCTGCAAACATTATACATCACTTTTAACATATCTAGCCATTGTTGGCCAACAATTACATAGCTCAATCAAATCCTGCCTTCTTTTAAACCTCATTCCTCCTCTCAATGTATTGTTCCCACAATTCCCATTTTTTCCTGTGTAATTGCTCCTATCCTTTTCTAAAGATCCCAGTTCCAGTTGTTTTATCTCTGTTACTATCTTCCCTACTTTCAGTAAAGTTGGTTTAGACTTTGATTTCCATTTTTTAGTAACTGCTTTTTTGGGCAGCCACCATAATTAGACTCCGCAAGGCCTCACCATGTCAAGAATACTACTAGAATATTAACCCTTTTAGTTGGCACTACCTTTTACAAAATAGTAATTTTAGATGAAATCAATACAGGTTATTCAAAAATGGATTTATCTTTGGAAATGGCAGCTAATGTTTATCGCTTAATACTCTGCACTAATTGCTAAACTATTGAGGGCAAAGTAAAAAGTGTGGTGAAGAGGTTTATATTTTTTTATATTCTGAAGACTGTATCATTATATTGAAAATTGTCACACAAACAGCTGATGATTGATAGGCTAACATAGAAGGCCTCTGGCTAACGAAGTTCGCAGATGACTGCAAACTAGGAGCCATAGTCGAGTCCCCAAATGATGTGTAAATCCTACAGAAGGGCCTCACTGAGACAGATGCCTGGTGTCAGAGCCATGGCCTCAAGCTCAATGCCAAAAAGTGCATTGTCATCCCCTTTGATAAAAACTCTGTACCCATGAACTACTACATAGCAGTATACTTAACACCGAATGTGTGATAAGAGACCTTGGAACCCAGGTGGACAGTGGTCTGTCCTTTGACAGTGACATCTCCACAGTAATCAGGAAGTCCTTCTACGTGGCACACCTCATCATAAAAGGGTTCTCATCCAGGGAAAAAGAGGTCATTGTTCCCCTCTACTCAACACTCATTAGACCCATTATAGAGTACAATTCCCCTTTTGGAATGTACCTCACAAGACATGTGCAGCAGTTGGAAAGGCCACAGAAGTACCTCACAAAGAGGATTACTGGGCTAAAACAGATGCCCTACACTGACTGTCTCAAAAATCTCCAGCTTTACTCCGTAGCACATCGCCTACTCCGAGGTGATCTCTGCCTAACATATAAAGCTATGTCAAACCCAGAGCTGTTGGACATGCTACACCTAAAGAAATCCCAATCCCTCTGAACTACATGCTCTAGGGACCTAAATCTTGTCACCACAATAAACAGGACATGCTGGAGGGATAGATTCCTATCCCAGAGACTTCCCATACTCTGGAACAGGCTACCCATCTATGTCAAGCAAAGTTCTTCATTAGCACTCTTCAAGAAAAATCTTGATGAGTGGATGGGAAATAGAAAATACACCCCAGGGATCACTTCTGTGTCTCTGCTCGACAGTGGCACAGGAAAATAACTTTCTTGGGTGGCATAAGCCAGGGAATCTTGTTGGCTAGGCTTACATAGGCCCTCGGGCTGATAGCCAAGTACCTACCTATGAACCTATGATTATTTTGCAATGTATGATATCAGTTTAAATACAGTCATCCCTCATCAATTAGGGATTCTGTGGTTTGGAGAATGGTTATGCTATAATCAGAGCTTTTCAAACAATAAAATGAATTTTTATGCAATTGTCTCAACATAATACTTTTTTAACTTAACAATTTGCTTTATAATCACAGCATACTTCCTTAATTTTGTATAGTCCTCATGCATGGTGCACTGTGTTCTGCTGGTAGATGAGCCATTCTCCCCTGCTCCTTCCTTACACTTCCAGCTTTGGGTCTCTTACTTTTATTACATTTATCTTGACTTCAGGCTGACTTAATGTCATTGCCAGGGTCTTTTGCTGTATTGGAGGATTTTCAAAATATTGCAGATTAAGCACTACATTTCATTCTGAAGACTTCTCCAAATATTCATTCAATTTCCTCTGTAACTGTTCTGTCTAAACATAATTCTTATTAATTTATATTTGTTGAGACATTTTACATATTTTCAATAAGTTCAGAATGTAGTATTCAGAGTGGCTGTGATCTCTAGCTATGCTAATATTGTCCTAGCAGAATGACAAGAATTGTATATGCACAACCCATCTTTTTTCAATTTAATTTTAATTTATCAGCATGATATTGATGACATTTTATCCATACTAGTTTCAGTGTCTTGTTTTCTTATATGGAAAAATTCACATACTTTATGAAATTTAAATTAGTATACATGAACATCAATTCCTTTTTTACTTAATATACTGATTTCCAATGACTTATGGAAAGGATTACTACATGTGTAGTGAGAAAAGCTGCAGTTATTAACTCTTACCAGGCATACACTAGTATGCATCTCAGTTAAACTAAAGCAAATGTGGGAAAGGGCAAGTTTTAAGGGCAAATTGCCTCACTACAAAAGATTTTAATTTTCTGGGGGAAGTAGATGTTTCAAAAAATAAATTTAAAGTGAGTCGCTTCCCTGCACATTTAATCCAGAAATCTTTGGAAGAAGTACAGTATGATAATGGGGTGGGAGAATTTACACTACTATAGCTCTAAGGTCATAGGTTCATAGGAGGTTACTAGGCTAGCGGCCCTAGAGCCTTTATAAGTCTAGTTACGTTAATCCCAAGTATCCCCATTTGTTCTTTTTGGGTAGTTCGCAGAATGAATTTATGAATAGAGTGGCTCTGTGATCAACACCGGCTACTCCTGTCCATGAGGGACACGGGTTCCACCCCAGGGGTGAATATGAGGTCTCCCATCTAATTATCTAGGTTGTGTTTGAATAGGGTTAATGAGGAGCTCTGTTTTAAGTGAACAGGAAGTCTATTCCAGAGAAGTGGCAGTCTGAGGGAGACAAATCTGTCTCACCACCATGTTGTTAATGTCACAGGCTAGGTTGAGATCCCTCGAGTGAGTGACTCTTGTGCCATTTGACTTGTGGATGTGTAGCATTTCCATTCTGGTATGGTCACAGATTGCTCTACAGGTCATGCACAAGTCACCCTCAGCAGCCTATCAGATACAGAGTTAAGTGACAGGGCTTTCAGCCTGTCCACATAGATCATGGTTTGGAGTCCCTATATTTTCTTAGTGAGAAAAGTCTGAGGTCTCTCCAGCTGCTGCAGGTGTCTGGTGAGGTACATGCAAAAGGGTGCATTATACTCTATTAGTGGTCTGATGAGGATTGAGTACAGTGGAGTTATAACAGCCTTGACCTGGATGCTATGCTCTTGCTTAGTAGGTGGAATACATAGAAGGCTTTCTTTACCACTGTGGAAACTTGATGGTTAAAGTTCAGAGTGCTATCACCCTGTGTTCCTAAGTCTTACACCACTGGGTTGGAACTCAGGGGGGTGCTGTCAATATTGTAATTTATAGGGAATTCTGTTTTGCCAAGGAGAATAATGATGCATTTTTTGCATTTTTTAGACCATGGCTTTGACACCAATCATTTGTTTGTGCTAGCCCTTCTTGTGATATGCTGACACTGTTGGAGGACTTAGTGAATGCTCCCAGTTTGCAATCATCAGTGAACATGGTGAGCCAGAGGCTGTCTACCTTGGCCTAGACTTCTGAGAAATAGATGCTAAACAGTAAGGGGCCCAGAATAGACCCCTGTGGTACTACTGGTGGAGGTGGAGTCACCAATTCTGACAGAGTGTGTTCTGTTGGTGAGACAGTTGGCTACCCATCTAATAACATAAGGGTTAATCCCCAGCTGGGAAAGTTTCTCAATGATGCCAGAGTGGGGGATTGTGTTGAAAGCCTTGGGAAGGTTGAGATAGGCTGTGTGCAATGTCTTATCTTCATCCATGGTTTTGGTTACATTCTCAAAGACGTCTACCAGATTTAGTAAGCATGATCTACCCTTAACAAAGCCAAACAAGGTTGGAGGTCACCTATGTCCTTGTTGATAAGGTCCATGATCATTCTTTCCATGGCTTTTCAGATGAGGCTAGTTAGACTTATGGGCCTGTAGTTCCCAGGGTCAGTTGATGGCCACCCTTTCTGCTGGAGAATTACTATTGCTGTTCTCCATTCTGCATGAACATAGCCAGTTCTCAAACTAAGATTAAAGAGAATTCCAAGTGGATCCACTAGGTCTTGTTTTAGATTGTTTAGTAAACAACGTGGAATATTATCTGGTCCCAATGAGGCCATGTTTTTTTGGCTTGGTGAGCACACAGATGACCTGCTCTCTTGAAATACTAGGCAGAGAACTGGTGTCAGGTATGCTTTAAGATATGGTAGGTGGAGATGGGGGTGAAGTTTGTGGTGAATCCATCAACTAGAAGGTTGGCAATATATTCCATTGAAGTATGAGTGATCCCATCTACAACCAGTTTGGCACATAGTTGGGCATTCCCTTTTAGACTTCGGAAGTAGTTAAGAATGCCTTATGATTATCCTTGGCTAGGGATGCAATCTTAGTTTCATAATTTGCTTTAGAAGACTTTACAAGATTTCTGATTTTCTTGTTTAGGCTTAGGAGGGACCTCTTCCTCTGCAGAGTGATATCCCTCTTGTTTTGGACAACAGTTTCTTCCTCTTGTTATATAATGTGTTTATACTTGAAGTCTACCATGGTGGCTTGTTTTTACAGGAAGACCTAGTTTTGATCTGGTCAGGTACAGCAGAGTTTATGCAGTTACTTAAGTATTTCTACATGGCATTTACATACACTCCTGCATAGTGATCATTTATGTTTGCAACTGCGGGTGGTTTGAAACTTTTTATACCATTGCTTAGTATGTTGTAATTAGCTTAGGTAAAGTCTTTTATAATTTTTGTTCCTGTGAGGGTGTTAGTTCCAGCAGATACTTCAATTGACACTGATTTGTGGTCTGACCTAATCAGGGAGGGCATCATGCACAGGAAGTACAGTGACCCCCCCCCCTCTATGTTGGTGAGTACTACGTCCAGAACATTAGAGCCCCCTAGTGGGGTCCAGACTACCTGCTTCAGAGCATTTGTGTTAACAATGTTCAGGAACCTCTGGGCGACTGTGTTTTTGCTCATGTATGCCTTCCAGTCAATGGAAGGATAGTTGAAATCTCCTAATACTAAGGTGTTGGGCTGTACGGAGAGGGACTCCAGTAAACTTGAGGCAGGTGGTGTACTTATCCTGGTTCATGGTGGGGGATCTATAGCTATCAATGATGTTGGTATGGTACTTTCCCAATAGCTAACTGGACATAGAGTAGTTTGAGAGAGTCATGTTGTTTGACCAGTCTCGAAGTTTATTTGGTTTTAATGAAGATGGATACACCTCCACCTTTGGTTCCTTCATGCTCATTTTGACATCTGAACATGTGGAAGGCATTGTAGCATTGCATGGCTGGGGTACTCTCAGAGGCCTTGAGCCATGTCTCAGTAACTGCACAGATGTCAGTATCCTCCAGTCCAGTTTTGGAACCTGGTAAACCACATTTGATGGTAAATGGCAGGTATGTATGATTTTAATTTGTGTTTTAGACATTTAGGCCATTTGGAATATTGTCCCCAACAACAGGGAAATGTTAATGATACTGGAAGATTTTATGAATATTTTAGGTGATAACCAAACTTTTATCAATAAAAGAAGGCAAAATATTAAAAGTATGTTAAAAAAAAGTCACAAAACACTTAATGGTGGTAGAGTAAAATTTGTTATATTTCAATTTTTATAGCAATGCAAGTCTGTGACTAAAGGTCCATGTTTTATTGCTACAATAATGGAAAGAGAGAGATGCAATATCGAAGTTTTTCAATTGTTATCAACCTTTGTAGTATATGTTGTTGATTATTCAACATGCCGTTCATTTTATGTTGGGTATGTATCATGTACCATAACAAAACTCACTACAAGGATTTATGGGCATAATTACTCCATGTCAAAGAAAAGGAAGAGCAATTCTCTACATAGACATAGTATAGGTTGTCAGCACTGTAAAACCCTTCATCTAATTGTTCATGCAAAACCTGATATAAAAAGAAAGAACTGAGAAGATACTGTAGAGTTCAAGGACTACACATGGCAAGTAATTATGAATGTCTTGGCACCCTCTCCCCCCAATCTGACCGAACACTTAAACTTTAAATTCAGAAAACTGAGGCACTGACATTGGTTATATACTTACTCTCTTGAGGATGAAAGTACTTAAATTTGTTTTTTACTGGAATAAAGTTTTCAGTTACGCTCTGTGTAGCAGTTTTGTTTTTATAGTACCTTAACTTCTGTTTTCACAGCCAACTGCTGAGTAATTTTACACTTTGATTTGCATTTCTATTCTTACAGTTTTAAGGAGTAAAGTACTGGTTGGGGCACTTTGATGTTCCCCTTAACATTTGGTGCAACACTGATGATGATACTCGTCTTTTTTTAAGTCATGCTCTCAGCATTACAGATTTTATCTGCTAGAGCAATACACTCAAAATAGAGGTTACCGGCTTCATGAGTTGTAATTTGATTTTCACTGAATTTAACATCACCTTTTCTACCCTAGACTCACTTTCTGAACAAGACAAGTGAATGATGAAATGTTTGTTAAAATCCTGGACAGAAATGCAGTCATTATTTTCCACTCTAGTACTTCCTATAGAAAGTTCTAATCTAACAGTGGAACTAGGTTGTCCAATTTTTTCTTTTATTATTTCATAATAGACTATATGTCCTATTGGTCTTTTTTTCAGTCAGATGATTCTTTTGACATTGATGGAGCAGGATGTTTAAGATAAGTGGAGTAAGGAAGTCTTTTTTGGGTGCCTGTCATTGAATCGGCGGCACTATTATCGAGGACTGAACACAAGTGAGTGAAAAAAATTTTGCTGGCAGTGGAGCTTTGCGACCTTGGAGTATATTCATGCTCAACAGTGTGGGGCTATCCCACCCCCCAAGAGGCTGAAGGGGGCTTGCCCCTCCAAAAAAAAAAAATACCTCTAAGATTTGGTGAAAGTTGTGCTGTTCGTTACTTTTAGATCGTTCAGTACTCGATGATAGTGCTATCGATTGATTACCATGTACCTCTTTCTTCAGCTAAAATACCCTTGAGAAAGGTTATATGGTGGTTGATACATTTGAAAACCTTCATTAGATCTCTTGTTCTTCTCATTAAGCTACATGAAGTAGGCTAGAGTAAGTTAGGGAAGTGAGGTAGGAAATTATTCTTCTATTTCCATGATGCCTGACATGCAGCAAGTTATCTTCTCTATGGGCATTAAGACAAAATGAAAGCTAGTGCTCTTTAGCGCTTCCTTTTATACAGAGAGAGGCTCTGTAATGACATCTGCGTAAGAAAGGCGGTCTTTGCTCTTAAAGAACCATTTCTCATGGGTCTGTGAAGGATGCTACAACTTCATCCTTGTGCTTGGCAACCACTTGATCCCAAAAATAAATAAAAATGGATAAAACTGGACAGTAGACATAAAATGATTTGAATGTTGATGATGAAATCACCAAGCTGGCATTAAAGACATTCCTGCAATTGAAATTCAAGTCTGTGCACAGAGGAAGAAGTAACCTGTGCTCTTCTACAGTTCACTATATAACTGTCAGATACTAGACAAATGCAGTTTTGTGCTGTAGCCTTAATATTAACCCCATTAACTTAAGCTCCTTTGGACCACAGACCAACAAATCTGCAAACATAATTATTTTTATGTAATGACCCTCTATGTACATCTGCTCTGCAAAGCCAGAATTTACATCACTACTCTCAAATCCCATCCCAATAATTATTTAAAATAACTCATAAACAGAATGATAATGTTTTGAATGTGAGCCATGAGGCAAATGGGAAAGCATCATATATTTTACCCGATTTTGTAACATAAAATATAAATAAACGATAAAATATAAATAAACGATTTACTGTCTTTGTTTCTTCCAAATTAAGCATTAACTGTCTAACTGCCTTTGGGAGGAACTAAAAATGAATGTGTAAAACCAGAAATGCATCGATAGATGTTTAAGTTTTACAAAATACTTATTTTACTAATGACCATGGAATAATGCAGTAAACCTAAAGCATTATCAGTGCAACCCGCATAAGGAAGGAAATCTGCATTTCCTGAGAAATTCTTGATTTAGCATTTGTCACTCAGCAATGGAACCATTTTTTAAAAGTGTTTAATGAAGGAAACAAGAAGGATTTACAGTTTACCTAAATACTCAGTTCAGTTTGAGATGGCAGCATTTCTACAGCAACAGCGCTATTAAACATCACTCCCATTTGCACACATTTTGGCTTGTAGAGGCTGTAATATAATACCCTGCATGGATTCAATTTAATTGGAATAGTGTCTTGAGTTAATTGAACTGACAATCGAGGACTGCTGCGCTTTGTCATCTCCAGCCACTCACACTGTTATCATAACATTTCGTTTGTAATACCTCAGGCAGAGCACTTTTAGCGGGGTTCTGAAGTGTGATAACAGCTGCAGGGTTAAGATATGGAAAAGCACATGCTGGAGATGCATGAAAGAATTGCTACATTTTAAAATGTTCTCTCATTTAATTCCTTTTGACTTTGTAAGCTTAACCTTACATAACCCAGAGCAAATAATTTCAATTTAGGGACCAGACTCCAATAGAATAGTTAAAATGAACAGACAGCAAGTAAAGGTACGTTCAACTGTTTCTCCTGTTTTCATTTCTTTCTTTCTTTTAGTGTATTTTATAGTTACTGGCATTCGACTATCAGTAGTCTGCAGAAATTAGTTTGTACCTACTTTGGATAAAGGAAACAGTTCTGCATTTTTTTTTTTTTTATGAACAGGTTGTATTTCATCAAAATGAACAACACTGTGGGATTCAAACTGCATCTCAATCAGATCTCTAAATGGAGAGAGATATATAAAGTCAGATAAAGCAGTAAAAATTCTCAGTGTTATCAAATTTCAGTACTTAGAATCCTAACAAAGAAGCACATTTAGGAAAACCTATGCTACTCCAGAACTTATTACATATGCCTTTTCAATTGCAGTGAAAGCCTCTCATATTTTCACTCCCAAATACAACTCAACACATCTGTTTAAAAGGGTATGCTTTCCTTAAAATGGCCTAAAATGTGATACCCGGTAGAAAAACTTCCATTAAATGATCTATGATTCAACTACTTGTGAAGATGTGCAAAATTTTAAATCTACAGCTAATTTACTAAAAGATGCATATTTGCAATTATTATACACCAGTATTTCTTTAACAACGGGAGATATGGAATTAAAACTGAGTGGACACAGAATTCCATCTGACTGCAGGACCATTTGAACATATGCTGCTTCAGAATTATTCATAATTAATGGGAAGGTTATAAGGTACTGCAGCCTAAAACTGTATAGATTCATCTACACTCACACTTCTGGTTTTGCTATATGGGGGATTATAAGTATGGTTCTTTGAACATTAGTGGGCAACCTCCCTGAAAACAATGCCAATCCAGTATAGAGGAAACAACGCACACGCACATACATGCACATGCACACACACACACACACACACACACACACACACAAACATACACAAGCACACACACACACACATGCACAGAGGTGGTCTCAGGATTGCCAGTTCACATACATGCACCTCTTTGGATGTGGTAAGTAGCTAGAGTTCCCCAAAAGCCTGCACAGACAGAAAGAGGGCATATTTCTCCATGTGTTTGCATAGAAGTTACCATGATCGGGAACCAAACCGGAGAACCAAATGTTGTGAGGTGGCACTTCTAATCTCTACTGCTATGCATAAGTTGAATATTTAAGTTTGGTGTCATAACTTTCATGATATCACATCTATTGTGCATTTTTAATTATTCTTATTATTTTTTATACATTGGTTTGTGGTCAACTTATTGTAACATGCTTTCTTTGTACTCCCAGGCTGAGACAGAAATTGTTCCATGGGGATCAGTGCTCTTCTCTGGTTACCAGTTTTAAATAACTAGACAACCAACAAACAAAAACAAAAAAGAAACATTCATCAGCTGCGGCTCATACCTAACACTACAGAAGAAAATGTCTTACAGTAATGTGTTGTAATGTGTTTTACTGTTTATACTATGTGATCATTATAATAGCCTTATCACAGATGTTCTAAAGTTAGAAAGCTGTGGGGATGGAGTTAACACCATGAAATACAAGACCATTTCATATTAATACACAATGTATGCTTTCCTTACCTTCCCCTGGCTGGATAGGGAATGTTGGCAAGTCCTGGCCTGTTGGCGTCTGCGGAGAATTATGTGAGGTGGTATCCTTTGAACTGCTGCTTGATGAGGAATTTGCCGTTGCTGCTGCCGCTATGAAGTATATATCTGACTGAAATAAAAAAATACATATTGCCAAATATGTGGTATATGTCATTTCTTTAAATGCAACATAACTTATCAGTTCATTTCATCTGAACAATAACATATATGATTAACATATATAAATTAATGTGAATCAATTTGTTTTCTATCAGTACATAATATTTCTAATTTAATATTTAGCAGCTCTACTCATATTACAAGTATAAGGAATATAGAGTTCAAGTATCTCAGGGTTTGGAAGCAATTTAAATTTTATGCCCTAGCATTTACAGATTTTCCATTTTAACACATATTTTAAGTAAACCTCTAATGTCTCTTGTTGAAAAGAAAGAGAATAATCAAACATGAATTTCTTTATCAGGAAACAATTTATAATGTATTACATTAAAATAGTTTGACCAGCCAGCAAAACTCACTTTAATAGGAAAAAAAGCTTTCTGAACGGTAGCACTGCCTTGTCTTATCTTCAGTCAAATACACCTTGGCTTTTCTTTTCCTACAAATTATATGTCCAATCATTTGTTTAGGTTCATAGGTAGGTACTAGGCTATCTGCCTGAGGGCATTCATAAGCCTAGCCAAAGTGTGTCGGCTATCTCCACCCCATTGATTAATTAACTGATCCTCTGTCAAGCAGAGCCAATGAAGTGATCCCAAGAGTGTATTTTCTGTTACCCATCCACTCGTCAAAGTTTCTCTTGAAGAGTATTAACACTAGTGTTAGTGTTGTGACTTCTGTTACTATGGTATTTAATCCTCTTTTGGGAATATAATGCAATCATGGGTGAGATTTGTAAGCATTACACCAGTTAACTTTAATCACAAAGTCTAGAGTGAGGATTTTCTGCCACAAAAAAAAGGAGTACGCGTCCAGTACACATAAATGCATCAATTCATCTCAGACTTCCATAACCTCACAATATTTAAAGATGTCTAAGGCCTGTGTATTGGAAACCTCACCTTTTTACTTCGGGGATATATCCCTCCCATTGTAGTAATACCCTGTAACTCAGCTCACACTGGTCTGATCTAGATTTGATCAACATCCTTACACCCTTTTCCTGCACTGCTGCTATTACTTACACTTCCCTGAGGTGATGTATCACTCCAGGGTTGTGACCAAGTACAGTACTTTACATGTGCTTGCGCTGGACCTACACTTCTACATTCCTGTCCATGTACTCGACCCTTCCATTTCCATCCCACATACACTTCACCATCCTCTACTTCTGCACCTGTACTATACAAAAATAGTGCATTCCTGACAGAAGCACAATGCAAGAGTTCAGGTAGCAGAGATCGACCAGTATTCTCCTCTCAAGTTTACATGTACCCAATGAGATAAAGGAGGCAGGATTGACACATGGCTCTGTCTATCATCATCCAGGAGAGCTTCAGAGCTCCAGGCCCTCATGGCCAACTCATCTTTTCTAATCTTTCACAAGGATAGAGTGACCCTAAGGACCAACCCATCCTTCAAGCCTAAGGTGGTAAATGAGATGTCCCTGAACCAATGTATTCACCTCTACACCTTTTTTCCACATCCCCAGAATGACAGTGAGATAATTTTGCATTCCCTTGATATTCACAGACAATTAAGGTTCTACCTTGACAAGACAAAGTCCCTTAGTAGATCAGATCAATTGTTTGTCTCATTTCACCTGAGAGCTCTTGGGAAAGCAGGAAAAACAGACGATTTCTGTCTGAATTAACAGGGCCATCTCCTTTTGTTACTGCTACTATGGCAAACATCTAAACTCAAAAATGAAAGCCCACCCCACTCAAGCCATGGCCTTATCTGGAAAGGGCTGGACACTGCTTCCATTCTAGTGGCAGCTACCTGGACATCTGTCCATACCTTCACCAAACACTACAAACTGCACCATATTTGTAGACCTAGAGCAGGTTTGCTATGGCAATCCTGCATGGATTCTTGGAAAACAGTTCCATAGCACCCTCCTTTTCTTCCCTTTGAGCTTTGGCACTCACTCAAAGGTTTTAAATACTGCAACAGGGGAATAGAAGAACATAGAATACTCGTGTAAAATCTTACCATAGCCATAGATGTCCTCCTCTTCCATGTTGCAATATTCCATCCCACTCCCTACCCCCTTTATATAATTATAAAAAATGTTCTGTTGGATGCCACAGGACTTGTGCAGCTATCCTGGGACTAGGGTCTGATTGGGGTGTTCAGTTCTGAGGAAAGGTATGTACAGACATCACGTTTATGGCCGACGCACCCTATGGCAAATGTCAGATGTCCCACATACCTTTCAGTGGCTTTAGCTTTTGTATACTGACAGGACATTTGGGTAGCTAAGCAGAGGATAACCCAAAGGATTTGAATGCTGCAATATGGAAGAGAAGGACATCTATGGTTATGGAAAGATTTTACACAACTAATCTTTACTTTCATAAAGAAAGTTACGAATTGGTGCAATGTTATTTTTACTCCAGAATTTTGACACTCTCCCTTTAACATCCATCCTTGCAACAATACATCTCCATTGGAGGATATCCTACATTGGATATCCATAACAATTCCAGAGGTAAAAGTAACACCAGGTAATGTCAATATCAATTGGCCGGACATAAACTCCCCTACATCTAGCATGACCTTATATGGTTTCACACAACTAATTAATAGCCCCTTATATTATAGCAAGTAGTCAAAGTCCTTATTAGACTGCATCCTAATATGACACTCTCTCAGTGACTACATCTAAATCTATACAACCAGATTAGAACATAAACACCACAAAAAAAAAAAAAAAAGGAAAAAGCAACATGGAGAGTAAGGTATAAACAGATCCACTAATAATACTTTGGGAGAGATGGTGCCTGTCTGAATTATGTTGTGCTATAGTACAATATTTCAACATCTTGTACGAATAGGGTGTTCTTAACCTGTGGTAAAGTCAAGACAAGTGTCAGAAACTGAAGAAGTACTAAAGTCTGTGTTGGTTACAAACCATTATGCAACAGATTCTACAACAGAACTGTCATGTCCCATTTATATCATTCTTTCAGTACCATACTGGAATCTACAACTGTGATACATGTTCATATATTTATGGAATCTTTGCCAGTATATATTTTATACAGAATTACAGGTGACAGTAACTTTATCTCATCTCTGCCGGTATATATTTTTATATACAGATTTTATATATATATATATATACACACACACACACACACACACACACACACACACACACACACACACACACACACACACACACACATACACACACACACACACACACACACCCTGTTTCTCTCCCTCTTTTTCTGTCTTATTTACTCATTTTTGCCTTTAGTTTCTTCAAACTATTTGGCTTAAAATCTGACTGTTAAGGTCCACTAAGAAAATTATGTCTTGTTTTCAAACACATATGAGGTTGTTATACATATCATAACAATGAATAGCAGACATAATAAAGGAAAACATTTAAAACAAGGCAAGTTTCTTACAGTATTAGGAAAATAGTGTAGGTATACAGGTGCAAAGCTCAACAGTACTGTGAAGGCATTCAAAGTAAATCCCAGAGTTGAGCACTGCATGACAGAAATAGACTATGGATAATTTTAAGTAAGTATGCACCCAAACCATGCAAACAATATAAATAACACTGTAGAACAATAACGCAGGAAAGAAAGGACAGTTATTAAATGACAGAGAGAAGGACCTACATTAGGATTAATGTGCACCTTGCTCTGTGTTTGTGCCATGTGCAATGTTTGCTGTGGGTAATTTGGATTCAAAAACACCCACCACAGTGTCTTTATAGCAGTCCCTGCACTAAGGATTCAACTAAAATGTGAGTGGCAGTAGAAGTATATAGGTAAGAAAAGACACTGATGTTCACTACATATTCCATGTTACATTTTTCTTTTTGTTTGGATTACGGTTCGTCTTTCATTACATTGGGATAGCATAATTACTTGCCGGTTGAACAGGAAGTAATGTCAGGTATGCAGGTTTTATTTCTTAATTATACATTTGTATTGATTTTCAGTTAAGAATACAAACATATAAAATCATTTCAATCATACAATAATAATAAATTGTATCCTATTATCAATTATATGATTCTGTATATTTTAAATACCTCAGTTTCTAGAAAATAAAATCAAAATATAAAACAGTATAAACTTTAAAATGACATTAAGAGCATTTATATTATTTAATTATATCTCAACAATATAAATAATCAATTTAAGTAAAAAGCACTATACACTAATAAATCTATAATCAAAATCTTCAGTCTTCTAATATGCCATCTCCCTACTTTTCAAATAACTTAATTAATTTAAACCAAAAACTTGGTAATTTATAATATCATTTTTCAATCTCTACTACTACTACTAACTACTGAAACTGAAGTGATAAAATGTGAAAATAAAGGAGAGGCATGCTTTGTCCATTTTTTAGATATATACTTTATAAGTATAGGTAAGATGCACCAGAATAAAGATAGGTGATAGAACTTGCAACTTTTTTGTCTTTTCAGAACACATTCAATAAAGCACATTCATAAATTATATGCTCCGAGTCTGCTACTCTATTACATCTCCAACATTATTTTGTTTATTAACAATTTTGGCTAATCTGAAAGGTACAGAGAGGCTTCAGAAGGCAGTGAGGGATATCATCAGAATTAACGACAGACTCATGGCAATCAGACTCCAGTGCAATGATAGGGTAGTATTCATAATCTCAGCCTATGCCCCACAGCAGGGTTGTGATAGTGAGGGAAATTGTGCAGTCAGACAGCAGTTGCAGGACCTACTAGATAAAGCAGGACAACATAAATTGGTGTTGATAATGGGTGACTTAAATGCACATATCGGGACAGGAAGAACAGGATATGAGGACTGCCTGGGTCCACATTGGTGGGACACAGGAATAAAGAAGGAGAAGCCATTCTAGACTTCTGTCTGACAAATGGCTTAACAGTAGCCAACACATGGTTCAGAAAGAGAGACAGTCACAAGATCACATACAAGAGTAGCCGACATGCAACTCAGGTAGACTTCCTCCCAGTAAGGAAAAGCCACTTGGGTAGAATCCATGACTGCAAAATCACCCCCAGTGAAACAGTCGGTCCACAGCATAAACCACTAGTTGTCACAATCAGCTGCAAGCAGTGGTCAAAGAAGGCTCTATGGTCAACAGAGTGCAAAAGCAGTTCAAGGAATTATTCAGGACTCTAGCACCCCAAGAAGACGAGGAAATAGGTGGAGTTGAAGAAGAATGGCAGCTCCTCAAAACAGCATGTGTGAGGACTACAGAACAGATATGTGGCCGAGTCAGGTATGGAAATAAGGTACATAAGGAAAGCTGGTGGCAGAATTCAGAAGTCCAGGAAGCCATAAAAAAAAAAAAACAAAGAGTGCAGGAAGAAGTGGGAGATAGAAAAGTCTGACCAAGCTAGGAAGGACTACTTGTTGGCTAACAAAGAAGCTAAGAAATAAGTTGCAATAGCAAAGAATAGGGCATTGGAGGCACTCTAACAACTTCTAGAAAGTGACTCAGTAAGTGGCACAAAAAAACTACTTCAGGTTGCAAGGCAAAGACAGAAAGATAAAGAAGATAGTCAGACACTCTTTATAAGGGATGCCAGCAACAACCTGCAAACCAGTCCACAGGACATCAAAGGCAGATGGAAAGAATATTTCCAGCAGTGTCTGATAGAAGAAAACCCCACAGAAGTTGTACTGCCCCAGAAACAGCCTAAAATGAGTGAAGAGGAGCCCAGCCTGGAAGAAGTAAGAACAGCAATAAGGAAAATGAAGTATGTGAAAGCAGCAGGCTCAGATGAGGTTACAGCAGATAGGATAAAGATGCTGGGTGAGATAGGGGAGAAATGGCTCCTGAGGGTACTCGTACCAGAGTGCAGAGAAAGTCGTACTCCAGATGACTGGAGAATAAGCATACTCATGACAGTGTACAAAAACAAAGGGGACATCCAGAACTGTGGGCAGTACAAAGGTATCAAACTCCTATCACATTGCAGAAGGTGATTGATAAATGGATACTCAGAGTAGTAGAATGTAAGATGGGAGATGTGCAGTTTGGATTCGGATCAGCATGTAGTATAATTGACCTGATGTTTGCAGTGAGACAGATGCTTGAGAAAAAGTATGAGATGAGGAGAGAGTCTAACTGACCATTCCTAGACTTGCAGAAAGCATATGACAAGGTCCCAAGAAATCTGATCTGGGCAGTACTATGGTGGTTGAAGTCCCAGAAACATTGATAGAATTAGTGCAGGCTATGTACAAGGACCCAATGACTCAAGTACAAACAGTGTTCAGCCTCAAAGAGAGGTTCCCATTGGGAGTGGGTGTACACCAGGGTTCAGCTCTGAGCCCACTGCTGTTCATCTTGTGATGGACTACATTAGCAAACAGGCTGGAGGGGACAGATAAACAAAGTTGCTGTATGCGGATGATGTGGCATTACAGGCAGACTCTGAGCAAGAACTTCAGCAAAGTACAGGAGAATGGAATTCAAAACTGAAGGCACATGGGATGAAAGTAAGCACAGATAAGATGATGGTAATGGCAGCAAAGTGGAGAAACCAGAAGAAGGTGAGAACAGGGGTCTACTTTATTAACTTGAACGATCAAAAGTTTGAATGCATAAAGATCGACACATATGCATCAAACTCTTAAACGTTTGAAAGTTAATAAAGAAAAAATATACAGAAAAAAAAATGTAGGCGGGGGGCAAGACCCCCTTCACCCCCGCTACTTAAATACACCAACTCCGAGATTGCACTATATTGAAGTAAACAGAAATCTCCACCTATGGAGATTTCTGTTTACAGTTTTTGATGGCTTGCACTTTTGATGCATATGGTTCGATCCATATGTATTCGTGGTTTTACGCTTTCGTGTAAATAAAGTAGACCAGAGAACAGAGATAGAAGGGAAGATAGTGGAACAGTTAAACAGCTTCAAGTACCTGGGAGGGGTGGTTAAGGAGAAGGGGAAGTATGAATGAAGAAGTCAAAGGTAGAATCAGAGGGGCTGTAGCCAAATAGCATAGAGTGTCAGGTGTAGTCTATGACAGAAGAATGCCAAAGAACTGAAAAATAAGGTGTACAAGACGACAGTGGTGTGACCAGTACTACTGTAAGGTACAGAAACTTGGGTAGTAAAGGCAGAGCAGTTGAAGAAGCTAGATGTGATGAAAATGAAGTGCCTGAGATGGGTGGTAAGATGCACACTGTGGGACAGATGAAGAAATGAGTACATAAGAGCAGAAGCCAAAGTAGCTCTAATTGCAGAAAAGATAAAAAGAACAGATTATAGTGGTTTGGACATGTGCAGAAAAGCAGAAGACAATCTGGTGAGGAAGATTTGGGACAGACAGAAAGAAGGTAAGAGGAAGTGAGGATGTCCAGCAATGTCAAGCAAAGAGGTGGATGGATTGTGTGAAAGAAGATCTGCAACAGTCAGGTATGAGTGTTGAAGAAGGCAGAAATGTTGCACTGAAGCAAGAGAGTTAACACGATACCCTGACTCTATGTAGAAAAAATGTGAAAAAGTGGGCTGATGATGATGCAACGGGTATAGAATGCCTTATGAAGGATTACCTATGTGAATTTTCTTGGTAAGAGAGAACATTGAGACTAGGGTTGCAACCTCAAGACAACTGTTTTTTTTTTATTTTCTGTCTTTCGGCTTTTCATAGTTAGGGGTCGCCACAGCGGAACTCCGGTCCACTCATGATTGGTAGTGGATTTTACGGTGCTGAGTTGCCAGCCCGATGCCCAACTTTCAACGAAGCCATGCCCATTCACGCTCGCACCTACCTGCATGCCTTTAATGTCATTCGATCGCGGGGAGGGCATGCAGACTCCACACAGAAGGTGCTCCAGCTGAGAATCGAATGGGAGAACCTCTTGCTGTGAGGTGACAACGCTAACCGCTGCACCACCGTGGCAGTTCTTTTTTTTTTTTTTCTAACTTAGGAAAATGGTATTATTCATATAACTCAAACAAAAGGGATTAGAATAATTGATTGCTAAGACATTACATTTTGGAAATGATTAGTAAATGGGATATAGTATTAATTTTATTATTTAGAAGCACATTAATTAAGAAATACTACTTTGATCCAACTTAAGAAAACCCTGAATTTTTAAAACTTTTTATCCAACTTAAGAAAACCCTGAATTTTTAAAACTTTTTATATTTTAAATAGCCAGCGAAGTCCTCGTTCTTTAAATTTTGTAGAAATTTTCCAATGGTAATATATTAATATTAGCCAGACAATTATGGCGGTATTTAAAAATGAAATTCATACATATTTTCAAAATATTATTAATGTTACTGGATTTTGTGGGGTATATATATTGAGGGTAGTATTGAATGCATGCCTTTTTATGGATGTACCTATTTTATTGTACTAAAACTTGTTTACTACTTCCTTATGTGGTAAAATGCTTAATACATTGATAAAAACATCCAATGAATTTAATTGGCTATGACTGAAATAATTATAAAATTATTATTTTTATATAAAGAATAGCATACTCAATAAGCTAGCCTTTGAAATGGAGGCAATTGAACAAATGTAGATACTGGGAAAACTAGCACCTCTCTTTTCCCAGGCTGTATGATTTTAATAAAATCTTTGCTCTGTTTGGAGAACAGAGAAATTATAATAATATGTTATTCATTTGACTAATCTTGAGTTTTGGAGTGGGATAAGGATTTAATTTGTATAATACAAAGTATTTTGGGAAATGTCATATTTGTAAGATTTTTTTATCTTTAAAAGTAAAAAAAATCTGTTCACGTTATGTATTTAATATTCAGGCTTTAGAGATATTCTCGCTACCAATGTTAACTGACTAATGCAGGCTGCTCAATTAGTGTGACAGTGAGATTTTCTGATACAGAGACAAGGTAAAGCCAAGTAGAGAAATTCTTCCTTAATGGCTAATTAACATAACTCTGAATACCTGACCTCACTAGTGTGAACCCTACAAGCTTACACATTATGTTAGCATAGGCAGCCCCAATACACACACACACACACACACACACACACACACACACACACACGGTTTACTTAAATAATAAACTAAAAATTATTTTACTTAAATCCCAAGAAACTTTTAGTTATTTCAACGACCAATTACATTTAAGTCATTTTCAATTGCAGAATGTATTCTATACTCAACCGAGCATTGGTTTTATCACTGAATTTCAATTCAGATATACTGTACAATATATAATCTAAAAGTATTATTATTTAATACATGACCTAAAAGTATTATTAATACTTTCAAATTTGTAAATTTTCGTGAGGTTTATATATAAAAATGCCACTGTTTTCTGACTCAGAATATAACACATTTGTAAACTTCACTTAAGTCTTATAAAACCTGCAGCAGTGAACTAAAACATGTGATTTAATCTGTAATATTTGCATGCGTTCCTTCAGTGACATAGAAAGTTATGTTAACGTATGAAGTTTTCCTATAAAAGTGAAAGAGAAAATACATAATGATTATAACTTCCTTCTGCAGCATATGAATGTATAGCATAGAGACTTTAATCTGTTGTGATCTACAATTTCATAATCTTGGAATTCTTCTGGGCCAGGCAGTTAGGGTTGTAAAAATGTACTCAGGAAATTCTTCAAAGAGATAACTGACCAAGTGCAAGTGAGCAGGTTCATTAGTATGTAAATGTGGCTCATTAGTACGTAAATATGTGATGTTTGATTATCACATCTGCATTTTCTGTATGAAAAATATATAAACACACAGCAGAGGAAAACAGCTGAGAAGAAACAGACAGACAACTGAGAAAGAAAGTTATCTGAAGGTTGTGACTTCTGCTTTTTGTTGTGTTTTGTCTCTGCCTGGAAATTCAGCTGTAGTCAGGGCAGTAATTCTTTCAGTAAGTGAGAGAAGGAAAAGTATAACTGCAAATAGATTTTTCTTTTTCATACTCTGTTCAAATAGATTATTTGTTTCTCTGTATAGTTTTATATTGCTCTGCATATTTCACTATTAATGTTATTGGCAATCTCATTATTTTCCAAGCAAGAATTTTTATTAATTTTTAACCAGATTGTAATTATGGCTATCATTGGAAAAGCTGCTGGCATCTGCCTTCATTGTCCAGACATCTTTGCTACACACAATCATTATTGCTTATTAATTATTATTACTATTATTTGGCTTATTAACAAGAGTGAAACATTAACTGGAATGTTCCCAGTCTTAAAATCTGTGGGGGTGGCAGTTTGCTACTTTGAGTTAGGGTAAAAGACTGTAATACTGGAGAATATTATCAGCCTTTTCTGGAAGTGTGTGTGTGTGTGTGTGTGTGTGTGTGTGTGTGTGTGTGTGTGTGTGTGTGTGTGTACATGCATGTATGCACATGTGTTTGTGTCTGTGTGTGTACTCGTTATATGCATGAACAGGAGTCTAAAGTTCATTCAGTATGGGTAAGTGACCATGGAAGGCACTGAAACTGAGACAGTGATTTGAAAGGGGTTAGGAAGCCAGGCTAATGTATCCAGTGTGAAGCTGACTTTTGGGTGTGGATGGTGAAGATGGCTTAGTGATTTACATTTGTGTTCCTTTTGTATACTTCAATCTGTTTGGCACAAGTGGTGTGACTCCTGTGACCACATTAATGATGGTCATTCACATTGCTTAGGTGTGGTTGTATTCATATTCCTTTAACCATGTCATTTTATCCCTTTTCATTTGACTTATTAAGGATATAAATGTAACCTACAAAGCAGCTTTTTTTCATCAAAGGTATGTGCATCCTTGCAGCCACAAGGTACATATACAGAGGTATAGACAGGACAAGAGCAGTTTTATTTTTTCATTAGATTTACTTTAACAAGTGAGCAAAAAATGAACTCTAAAGAATACACTGAGATGTCAGTGTCACAGCTGACTAAGAAGTGTAAAGCTAAGGAATTTGTGCATGCCGATATGTCTGAAGAGGACATGGTGGTAGCCTTGAGTGCAGCTAGAATGCAGCCCTTCAAATCAGATAGGTGCTGATGGTGTGCAGCATGTAGAAAGACAGAGATTCCAAACCATTCTTGATTATCACAAAACCTGGTTGGCATTAAAGAGACTGGTGCTAGAGGTGAAATGTCTAGAACTGAAGGTAAGAGAAAATAAAAATCAGGAGGAGATGTAACAGAGAGATAAGCAGTACCAACATCAGTGGGGGATACTGACCCTTTGCCCAAGGCACATGAGAACTAGGAAGAGTAAAAGATGAACTTCAGATGCCAAAAAGATGTCAGTAGTAATTTATTTATGCAGTACAACAATTGCCATAATTTAATATAACACTAAACTGATCATGTGCAGTTGGTGAGGTTTTTAAATCCTTGGTAATAGGTAAAGGCAAATCATGCTGCCTCAAAATTAAATGCTGTTGAAAGAATTAAACAATGTTTATTTGAATATTTAAACTGACTCTTGAAGCATACAGAAACTCAGAGAGCACTGAAGAAAGGCAGATGACAGGGTGAGTGATTATATTGCAGAAATAAGCACTTACTTTCATAGGATGGTGAGTGGAAGTCTCAAGCTCTACATTTAAAAAGCGAGCACACCTTTTGCTGAGGGAAGAAACATTTGGTACTTATCCTTAGTACATGAAAATCTAGTTGGCAGACCATCAGTTTAACACTGCTGAAGAAATAGGACACAACTGCACAAGAAGTTGGTACCCAGTGCTACACATGGATATAAGGGGACCCAATGCCTAGCATAAGCCATCACAGCAGGTTCTACAGGGAAAATGGAAAGGCCAATAGCTCTTGTACATGCCCATATCTTTAAGCTAAATATTACAGTGTAACTAAAGTGGGAATATATGGCACCAATGTACAAACAAGGGAAATAAAGGTCATAGGATATAACAAACAAGGGTAGCATTGTTATAGTGGCAGGTTGTCTGGAGATAGCCATGGCATCCTACATCCTAGGAAATGATCCACAAAAAATGCAGCTAGCCACTATGTGATCAGGGTACAGAACATACCTTTAACTTTTTTGTATTAGAGTGTATAAATGAGAACATCAGGCAGGGAGATATCAAAAACAAGACTGAAAGTGCTGAACAGAAGTGGATTTTACTTCTGAAAGCATTTTTAGAACCAGGTTTGAGTGAAAAAGTGTTTCTCAAACCTGTTGTGAAATCACACCCAACACTAGTAGGGGCTTGATATATGCAAATAATTTGTTTGGCAGGATCAAGAAACCTTTCTGTAATGCCCATTATGACATCAAGTTAGGGGCTTGGCATTTTTGAATGATTTGATTGGTCAAGTGTGTAAAAGGAGTTTTAAATGAATGAAACAGGTGTTATGTTTTAACCACATGACTTTATTCTTATCCTGGATTGGTTTTGTTGTATTTTAAAAGTGTTACTGTTTAGTGTTTAAACTGGTCTGATGAAGCAGTATTATTAACTGCGAAAGCACTCACCATTTGTTATTTTGTTATTAAAGTAGTTTTGGAGTTCTTATTTTAAATTATCCTAGGAAATGACTTTAATAATGTAGCACCTTGTATGAGTGTGTTTACATGCAGCCAGGAATGAAATTAAGCATGTACGGAAAACAGTGATGGAGGACCCAGACAGTGCCCACACCTCCAAGTGATGATGGTTATATGGCTATTTCAGGAGGCTGCTAGTTAAGAGCAGTGAACCACAATCTTTGTCACAACTCTTGAAAGCTATTGGGCTTCACTTGCATGTGCTACTTCAAGAGAAGCATTAGGTGACAGCAGCAAGCCTGAATTTGAGGCACCACTGTCAGAAGATACCAGACTTCCTTTGCAGAGGAAGCTAGAAAGGTCACAAAAGAAGAGTTGAGACAGGCTAATCTCTCAGACCCTACTTTACAGATTTTGAGGAAAGCAGCCAAGGAGGCTCCTGATCCAAAGGGCCAGGGGTGTCCATATAATGGCACAGAAGGACTGAATGGAGAATGAAATCCTGAAGGAGGGGTGTAGGGAGATGTGATAAATCAATTGGCAGTACCAAGGGTCTACTGATGGGTACTTCTGGTGAAAGTCTACAGTATTTCTATTTCAGGCCATATGGGTGTAATCTATATGACAAGAAGTCTACACAAAATGTTATTGGCCAATTACTGCAAATGTTGTGAATAGGTATTACAAGACATGTGAACAGTGTCAGATGTTTAGCAAAGCAGGACATAAAGCTAAGTCTGTTATTCTGGCTTTGCCTGTTATTCAGAAATCATTTTAAAGAATAGCTGTGTGGATATTGTGGACCTTTTAGCACCCCATGATCCACAGGAAAGTGGTACATTCTGGTGTTGGTGGACTATGCTTTTAAATATGTTGTGGTGTTGGTCTGTCCTCTACTGGGGTAAAGAAGAAGGCAAATACCCTGTTAGAAATTTTTAGCAAAGTAGATTTCCAAGAGAAATACTGACAGAGGTTCCAGTTTCATGTCAGACCTGCTGACCTGTTTGCAGAATGGTAGAGCATTTAAAGATTACACCTATCATTCTCAGACAACTGGTCTGGTAGAGAGGTTAAACTCAGAACTGAAGAACCTATTGAGAGCATTTGCAAAACCATTCTAGTGAAAGTTGAACAGGTACTTGTCCCATCTCTTTGTATACAGACAGATATTCCAGGAGTCAACATGCTGTTTACCCACTGAGTTGCTGTATGGTCACAGGGAGGAAGGACCCCTTGATTCAATTTGAGATGTGAGGGAAGGTGATTGTCATTCTAACAAAGAACCTGTTGTGGCATATTTCCTACACTTCCGGACCAGACTTAAGGGTCACAAGGAGATGGCACGCAAACACTTTGCTCAGGCACAACAGCAGCAAAAGGTCTGTAATGATTAGACAGGCAGAATCAGTGCATACAGAGAGTATTCTGTTAGGCAGAATGTGACAGTGCTTATTCCTGTTAGATAAAATAAACTGAAGGCAGTATGGAGGGTCTTTCCACTATTGTGAGAAAGGTCAGTGATGTATGTACACTACCAATGTCTGCTGACACAATTGGAAGTAAAAATCATGGGCTGCAGCAAGCAGGGGTAGTACTGTGATAGGTTATCTGGAGACAGCTATGGCACTAAACATCCTAGGAAATGATTTTGAGTTGCCAGGCAGGATACAGAAGCAAAAACTCTACCATGTGAATATGAAGAAGCCATACCATGACAGAGAGATACTGGTACTCAGTATTTTGGTGGGGTACATGAGAAATCAGAGGAGAATCTTGTGGTAGACCTTCTTCATAAGTCTCAGTCTGACCTCCTGGTGGATGAGACAGCTCTTACACAACAGATATATCCCATGCAGGAGATCTGTCAATGCTACAGGAGTTTGGAGACATGTTTACAGGTAAGTTAGGGTATACCCAGCTGGTGGAACACTATATAAACATATAGCCAAAAAACAGGCCCCTACATTGTGTCTGATAAAATTAAACAAACCTTGAGAGAGGAATTACAGGAGATGCTGGATCTAGGAGTAATTTGGGCATTGAAAAACAAAAGAGATAAATCCAAGATGCCACTCATTTATTACAACTTGATATTAAATTTAACATTTAATATTCATCACATTTGAGATGCACGGGGGAGAACAAATAGGCTGTTTTTAGTGTGTGTTGGCCAAGCCATGTTTTTTTTTTACCTAGGTGGGGTGATTTTAAAGCCAGATTATTAGAACTAGAACTGAGACTAATATTAAATCATGGCACTTTGCACCCCAAAGGTTTAAATAAAGAAATTAATATTTAACTGTAGGAATACTGTTATTGTTAATATTTGTTAGCAAGTGTATTGAATGTTAAATGTCAAATTTTGCTATAATAATCAACTGATTAATAAATTAATTAAAAGATAGTTATTTGCTCACTAAAAATCAGACATGTAGTAATGATGTCAGATCCTGTTAAGGTGAGAAGCCAAGGTACCAGATCTATTTGTAATAAATAAATGGCAAGTGACAAGTGGTGTCTGATTTTCTTCTTCTGTTTTGTAAGTAATTTGGGCATCCAATAATTCCTGGGGCTTATTGGTGGTGCTGGTGTCAAACAAAGATGGCAGCACCAGGTTTTGTAGAGATTACAGGAAACTGACTAGTCACAAAGAATCAGATGTTTATCTTGTGTCTGGACAGATGAAGCCTTAGAGCAGTTGTTTGGGGCTAAGAATCTTGCTACTGAGCTGACTAAAAGTTACTGGCAGGTACTCTTTACACCTGCAGTCAGGTCAAGGTCAGCTTTTGTGACATTCTTTTGATTATGTGTGCACACTGAGATGCTTTTTGGGATGAAGAATGCCACTGCACCTTTCCAAATGTTGGTATATCAAATTCTAGCAAGAGATGTGGACTATGCTTATGTTTGCAACTAGTTTTGACAAGTTTATATTCAGCAGAATATGGAGCTGGCACTAGGCAGACAAAAAAAATTGGGGCGGGGGGGAGCATTAACAATTAAGGCCAATAAGTGTCAGGCTGAAATGGCAGAAGTGTCTTATCTGGGTCACTGAGTTGGCAATGGTAAGATTCGGCCAGATCCTGCCAAAGTGGAGAATATGTAATCAAGGCCTAACCCTTCTCCTAAGGGTATAAATTCAGGTAGTCTTTTTAAGACATGGAATTGGGTAGTGCACCAGAAGAGTGTATTCGGAACCACCATGTTTTGAGGGTATGTTAGGAAAACCTCACAAAGGTCTAGAAGGACAAATTATGTAATTTATGCATAAGTATACACCTGCTTTCTGAATCAGAATGTAACCAATTTGTGAGCTGCATATAATTCTTGTCTAATTTTTAGCATGTGAAGTAAAATGTTAATCTGCAATATGAGTGGTTTCTTTCAGTGGCATGGAAAGATATGGGACTTTTTCTATTAATATAAAAAATGAAATATATGTAGCTTACTACTGCTGGATGCCAAATGTATACTAAATTGACTGTAATTTGTTGTTCCCCTTAGTTACAGGATCTGGGACTTTTCCCAACCAGGAAAGTAGGGCTGCAAAAAGGGCAATTAGAAAATTCTTCAAAAAGATAGCAAAAACAAAAAAAAATAAATAGACTCATTACTATGTAAATATTGTAAAACATGTTCGGCTTCATTTATTGATTCTGCATGCATAAGATATAAAACTCATAGTGCAGAAAACAGTCAGGAAGAAAGAAACAGTTAAGAAAGAATGCCAGCTGGAACTTAAAACATGTTTTGTTTTTGTTCTCTATAGTTTTGTCTTCCTACCTGGAAATTCATCTACTGTCATTAGGGTAGTACAGCTGTAGTAAGACTTTCTTTGTTCTACTGTATTTGTTCAAAAGGATTATCTTCTGTTTCTTTGTGCAACTGTATAGTTCTCTGCATATTTAACTGCAAACTGTATTCAGGTAGTCTATTTTTATTTACTTACTTTTGAACAGTTTGTGACTGGTCTTTTATTTATGCAGTCAGTATTTGACATGACATTACTTATGGCTAACTGGTGACAACGCTGCTTGCATCTACCTCCGTTGGATATACTGCTTGGCAAACCAACAAGAGTGAAACAAAAATGGGAGGTACTCAACCTTACAATTTGGGGTGTAACACTTTACTACTTTGAGTCAAGTCAGAAAGCTGTAGTGTTGAAGAATATTACCAGCCTTCCCTGGAAGTTAGTGTGTGTGTGTGTGTGTGTGTGTGTGTGTGTGTATGAACAAAAGAGTCTACTTAAAGTACAATTTCTTTAGGCAAGTGAGGAATGGAAGGCACTGAACCATGGAGATAATGATGAGAAAGGAGTATGGGGAGTTAGGCCAAAAACTCTGCTTGGTAAGGTTTCAGTACAACGCCTGTTCTTGAGTACAGATGGTAAAGGTCCATATCCAGGGCAGCAATGCATTTTTACTGTAGGCTGGATTGCCCAGGCTGCATGTAAGAGCTTGTATCTAATTTATATTTGTGTAACTTTTCTATCCTGTAATCTGTTCGGCATCAATGATTTGACTCACGTGACCATGCCCCCAGTGGCCACATACCTTAGCTGGCTGTGGTGAGATTCAAACCTCCATCTGACCATCATCAGCCTCCATCCTTTACAATCTTAACATGTCATCTTCAAATAATGAATGTTTAGATTCAGTTACAGTAACAATTTTATATACCTTAATATCAATATCATGCCTTTATGCTTTTTTAAGCTCTTTGCTTTCACTGCCTGTCAACCATCAGCTTTCTCCAGGCCAATCAGTCCATTTATTCTCCATCATCAAGGTGAAGGTCATATAGGAGGGGACTATGATTTAGACAGCCATTAGGGGTAATAAATGTTTTTTTTTTCTTGGAAGGACATTTTCTTATGGATAACATCTTATGGAGCTGAAAGGCATCTTCAATGGGGTGTTCACATCGGTTACCCCTCATTTCTGTGAGGGATAATGGCAGCAAACAAATCCAGCTCATCTACTCAAGCAAGGAAAATCTGAGTGCCCCATGAGTCCCCGCTATCCTGTCCCAAAAGAAGCCCTGCCTGCCTGGGTCTTCCAGTGACAGAGCTGATAACTGAAACCTTGTTACCTGGGTCTCAGGTCCATCTCTCTCTGCACCATGGAGCCAGAGTATATCTTGTAATATGTTCATTTTTTCTTAAGTAGGTTGCTAAAGGTTCTACAGTTAATACAAACAAAAATGGCGATACAGAAAAAAAAACTTTTTAAATTTATTTGTTAATGCTACTAGCCTGAGAAAGGCAAGTCCCTCTTTTAACAAATGTAATGGAATTATAATACAGACCACCAAAAATATCTAGCAATTTTGGAGGTAAGCAAAATCTCTCAAATTTCTAATGTACATATGTGAAGTCTAAATACTCCAAGCATTTTTTATTGAGACTAATCAATATTAGCTCTAGTCTTAAAATCAGCATGATAAAATAAGTGTTAAAATTTTTAAAGTCAATAAATCCAGGTTGATCTTTGTGACTTAGTGAAGGAATAAAACTTTTTATTCTGTTTTTCAGAACTGACAGATATCTTGTGATCTATTTTAATAAAGTAATTTAATGATATAAGTTAAATTATTAAAAAAATGCAAGAAGGATTTATAATAATGATATGTATAGTAATATTATTAAAGCCTTAGGTTTTAAATTAAGGAGAAATGATACATTTCTAGAAGATCTTATTTAAAGCCAGGGATAATTACCTTTCAATCTTCTAATTTGATAACTAGGTTTATTATTTCCTATATTTTAACTAAGCAATTATTTTCTTCAGATAATCTCACATTAGTATTTTATGTGTAACATTTTTTGTCCTAGACATATATCTAATTAAGAAATGCTATATTTGTAAATATTATCAAATAGTCTTCAGAATTATTTAAAATGTATTGAATATCTATATATTTTTTATCAGCATCAATAATTCCAGTGATATGATTTAATCAAGATTTGATTTTAGATCTGATGGCTAATTTATGATAATCTATTTAGTGTTAAAGATAACTCTTAATTAAGCTTTAATATTTCCAGATCAATTTTTAGTTTTATGATTGTTGATTCAGTTTATTAACTTAAATGTGTCTAAGTTTTTATATTCACCATTTTTAATCTTATTTATGCATTCACTTGTATTTCATCTAATTGGTTATCCTATGTTTTAATTTTATTTTTTCATTATGAACACAATTTTCCCATATAAAATTGTAAAGAAAAACAGAGCACTGACACATCTACTTCTCAATTTTAATTACAGTACATAAAAGTAATATTTTTTAGGAAACCTTTCTTTGAAATTGTATAATGTTACCATATATGACAGGAATTTCAATGTATTTGCTATTCTTTCATTCTGTGATTAAATTAACTATAAGAGCATTATAGCCCCCCACAAAGGATATGAAATTGCCCCAGGGCACATGTTTAAGAAAATAAATTCGAAGAAAGACAAACCCTATAAATTTTAATTTTACTTATATATATATATATATATATATATATGCATTATGAATATAATCCAGGGAACCATTATCCTTCGATTCATTAATGTCTTTAAAGGTCAACAAAGAGAGCTAAGTTTTAATGATTTGATAGGTCCGGAAATTCCTGGTTTATTGGAAGCACTATAGTGTCTCCCTTGTTTATAATACAGTTGAGGTCACCTTCCAATACCAAGAATATTTTTTTTTATATTTTATATTATCCAAGATCATGTTTAGTAAAATCATTGCATTTTCCCTTAAAGCCTGTATCCAGTTCAGGCTGCCCAAAATGTAAATTCTGTTTTTGCATTTCCTAATTACAAAGCATAATACAACTCTTTCAAAAGTACATCTATCTCTTTGCATTACTCACATGTTTTTCCATAATATTACAAGCTCCCTTTCTTTCCTCTTTGAAGAAAAAGTTTGAAATTACTTCACATTGATTTGTATTTATTCTATAAACATTTTATTCCAAAACATATGTTTCCTTTAAACTATTACATTAGAGCTCATGGTCTTTAGCATTTCCAGAAGGCTTCCACTCTTTTCATTAGTAATCAAATAATGCAAGTGACTATACACAGAATTAACTGCATAACTACATGTATTAAAGCATTAATATTTTGTATCTAAACCTTAATATATAAAGACTATTATACCATGACCCTCCATTAATATTCCAAAACGTGCACGCTGATTGGCCAGCGTGCACGTTGTAAATCGACTTATACTAATGGAAAAAGATCTGTTCGCCCGGACTTTTTCCATTAGTATAAGTCTCTTTTAAAACACTGTCTTGCTATGTTAAAAGAGTTTAACATAGCGACACAAGTTTAAAAAAGCAATGGAGATCTTGCTTTCTCTGTTGCTTTTTTTTAAACCTGTCTCGCTATGTTAAATGGGTTTAACATAGCGAGACAGCTTTAAAATAAGCAACAGAGATCTCTGTTGCTTATTTTAAAGCTGTCTCGCTATGTTAAACCCATTTAACATAGCGAGACAGGTTTTAAAAAAGCAATGGAGAAAGCAAGATCTCCATTGCTTTACTGTTCGCTATGTTAAATGGGTATAACATAGTGAGACAGCTTTAAAATAAGCAACGGACATCTCCGTTGCTTATTTTAAAGCTGTCTCGCTATGTTAAACCCATTTAACATAGCGAAACAGTAAAAAGCAATGGAGATCTTACTTTCTCTGTTGCTTTTGGCCACAGCTCTGATGTACTGCGAGGCATGCAGTACATCAGAACTGCCATGATACCAGACAGCTGTGGAAGGGCAGCAAAGAGGCATTATACAATGCCATTATTTAAAAAAAGTAATTATTTCTTTTTTTAAATAATGTCATAGTATAATAGCAATAACCCACTTCTGGGTGTGGGTAATACGGGATTTACCCACAGTTGTCTTTGTTTGGTCCCGAGGGCGAAGCCAACCCTGGGTAAATCCCGCATTACCCACACCCAGGCGTGAGTTATTGCTATAGTAATCTGCTATATTAAATAATGTTAACCTAAAATTATGAACAAATCATAGCTAAATGAGGAATGAATTCAGAAAGAGCTACACTTTAAACCAAACAATAGAAAGATGAAACAACATTGTTAGTGTACATTCAACTAATAAAATATAACATTTAGGAGAGAGTAGAGACATATCTCTACTCTTATCAAGCATCAATTAATCAAATGACAATTCATAAGGGTATGCATAGAATAAAATGTTTGAAATACTAAATTATCAATATATAAATGGAATAAAATATTAAGAATTAAACATGAAACCTAGAATGTTCAAATTATATACATACAAATGTTTATAATAATGAATAAGTTGTCCAGCAGACAGAAAAAGATGATTGTAAATGACACTATTGCAGTGCTTCTCTTTTTTTCCTTTCCAGGAATTATAAAGTTTTATGCTTTCTACTGTTTTGACCTTTTCCGTTCCCTATCATTCTCTTTTTCTTAAAGTCTTAACTTATGAGGTATAAATAAGTAAAAACAGATATAATTCTCCTCTCAACCACCTCAACACTCCTCCAAATATTTAAAATTCCAAGGATTTAGCATTAAAAACATTCTTACTGAATTTTTTTTATATGGTATGTATAAACAAAAAAAATAGCAGCACAGCACTTGTTTTCTTGTTTTACTATTCCTTATATAGTACCATTGTCAGACTAGACTTAAAGATGATTATTAAACATGTCTTAAATACATTTTTTATCTCTTAAATGACCACAAAGCTCCTATAAGATATTAATCTTATCATATTCTATACCAAGACTCATACTATTCTTTTATTAAACCTCTGAACATATAACACCCCTCAAATGATATGAGATATAGAACATTTTGTGTACATTTGTCATAATTTGGCAAATGTACTTTGTATCTGTGAAGCAGATATAATTAGTATTTCAGTTCTAAAGATGAGACAACATTGCTACCAAAAATCAAGTATAATCATCAGATTAACATATGTCAGAGGAACATAATTAGTAGATATAGTAGAAGAAGAAAGATAAGACACAGAGAAAAAGTCCCCTACCAGCTTCTTTGTGCTCATACTTTAACCTGAATTTTTAATTTATATGTGGATAAATGTACCGTTTGTGCAGTCCATGGTATACAGTTCAGAATCATTGGCCACCTTAGAGGTTTTTCCTCCATTATAGAATATGAAGAAATGTCATTGCTCTTTGCAACCAAGACTGCCAAGATTAGATGTTCCTTCTCTACCATTTCATTTGATGAGAAGGATCAGTTATTGGCACTGAGATATTTTCATTTGTGCTAGGCAGAGTTTAAATCCATCATTGGAGTTTGGATATTTGCACTTGTGCTGAGTAGAGTTTAAATATGTCAGTTACGACTGGCTCATGGATATGGTTTCATAAATGCATCTGGCCTGCCAAGTGCTGGATCATGGGCAATGAACAATGATAAATGTGAAATTAAGTAAGGCATCTCTTGAGTCCACTGGACAGGTATTCTCATCTCTGATTAATCCTCCTCAATAAAAACTGTGAAGTTTCCTATTTTCTTGATGAGGCTGTGGTTATTCCTAATTCTTATGAAACCAATCTAGTTTCAAACTTCTCAGAAAATTATCAACCTATCTCTAACCTCCATTTCATTATGGAGGTTACTGAGAAAATGGGCTGTACACAGCTGTATTCCTTTTTGTGTCCTTGTCAATTTAGTTTTAGATCTAGACTCAGTTTAGTGGTGACCCTTATTCAAGTGGTAAATTAACATTTCATAGTTAGGGATCAAATGAAGTTCTCAATCTTGTTCTTACTTGATCTGTAGCATCTAACTTCATGGATCATGGGATATTACAGTTGTGTACACTTACCATAAATGTAGATGTTCAAGTGTATTCACTGTTGCAGTCATTACATTTGGGTAATCTGCTGGCAGGTTGCCCTCAGTTGGCCTGAATTCCAAAGTACTGGGTCCTGTGCCGATTGCTGTCTCCTCTTCCATGATGTTAGGTCATCAGGGGTATAAAACATGCAGCCGATGCCATTTTCTTTAGTTTTTCTTGCCCCCGATGTCAGGTGCCTCCAAAAAGGTACCAATATTATATATATGTATCTATATACATGCATCAATATAAACTTTACCTTCATCTACAAGCAAGTACACCACGTAGGTTGTAGAAGATAGAGAAGGAAAGATAAACTGTAGAATGACAGGGGGATGGTGGGAGGGTAACCTGGACTGCAACAGTGAATACACTCGAACATCTACATTTATGGTAAGTGTACACAACTGTACTATGTTCTTCATGTTTCACTGTTGCAGTCATTACATTTGGGTAGAATCCCAAAGCTATGGTTGGGAGGCTGGAGCTAAACAGCATTAGGTGCGGCTATAAGGCCCTGCAGCACTGCAGTGGCAAAGCCTGCCCTGGACTTAGCATAGAGAGGCGAATGGTAATGCTTTGTAAAGGTGTGAACAGAACTCCAAGTAGCAGCCTCTAGGATATCTTTGGTTGGTACTCCTCTGAGAAAGGCTGCTGAAGTAGCTGCAGCTGTGGTGGAATGAGACCTAATGCCCTTGGGCACAGGTTTACCATGGTGTAAGTAGCAGAAACGGATGCAGTGGCTTATCCACTTTGAAATTGTCTGCTTTGAGATAGCCTTTCCTTCTGATCCTGCAGCATATGACACTAGTAATTGCTCAGTTTTTCTTAGAGCTTTTCTCTTGCTCAAGTAGAATCTTAGCTGTCTGTGTACATCCAAGGAATGCAGAATTCTCTCCCCTTTGTTGTGCGGATTTGGATAAAAAGTTGGCAGATGTATTGTTTGGTTAAGAGCCACACTAGAAGCCACCTTAGGCATAAAAGTAGGATTTGTACTCAGAGACACCCTGTCTGGGTAAAATATGATAAAAGGCTCTACAGCCATGAGGGCCTGTAGCTCTGAAACTCTTCTTGCTGAAGTAATTGCTAGTAGAAGAGTGGTCTTCCATGATAAGAACTTTATATCAGCGGTAGCGGCTGGTTCAAATGTAGGCAGGGTGAGATTTCCAACACATAATTGAAGTCCCATGCAGGCAATGGTGATCTTCTAGGAGGCCTTAGGTTTCTGGCTCCTCTAAGACACTGCTTTAGAAAAGGATGAGAAAAGATTGGTGGCTCTGTATTGTAATGAGCCAAAATGGCAGAGTCATGGATTTTGATTGATGAGAAAGACAGGCGTTTGAAAAGCATCTCAGATAAGTTTTGTAATATCTGAGGAATATGTGGTTCTGTTGTATCAGTTCCTTGTGCTTGATTCCAAGCACAGAATCTCTTCCATTTGTCAGCATAAGATTTTCTAGTACTAGGCCTTCTGGTTTCCAAAATGACATCTATCACAGCTTTACTGAGAGGTGTCATTCGTATGATTACATGATTACCCATGCTGCAAGGTTCAGAGTCTGTAGTTGATTGTGCAGGATCTGATTGTTTTGCTGGGACAGTAGTTGTGGTCTTTGAGGAAAGGTCTAAGCTGGGTATTGAGTGAGACAAGTTCATTAGGACTGGGTACCAGTATTGGCGGGGCCAGTCTGGGGCAATTAATATCATCTTTGGCTTCTCTTGCCTGACTTTTAGGAGGACCTTGGGTAGAAGAGGCAGAGGAGGGAAGGCGTAAACTGACAGTTTTTTCCAACTGAAGGATAGGGCATCCACTTTCCATGCTTGTCTGTGATAAGTCCTTGTACAGAATCTTTTCAGTTGAGAATTTTGAGGAGAGGCAACTAGATGTATGTCTGGGCTCCCCCATTTCTCTGTTATCATTCTGAATACTTGTGGATTTAGTTTCCAATCGTGAGGATCCATAAGGTTTCTGCTTAAATCGTCTACCAGAGTGTTCTGTTTTCCTGGCAGGAATTGAGCTTGAATATTTATTTGGTAGGTCAAAGCTGGGTCCCACAGTGCCATGGCTAATCTGCAAAGGGGGTATGAGTGTGTGCCCCCTTGCTTGTTTATATACCACATGAGTGTGGTGTTGTCCGTCTTTATCAGTAGTTGTCCTGGATGAAGTAAGTCCTTGTAGGCTGTTAGGGCATTTTGAACAGCTAGCATCTCTTTCTGGTTGATATGTAGATGCATTTGATTTGATGCCCATATGGCCTGAATGCATCTTCCTGCCATGTGGGCCCCCCAGGCATAATCTGATGCATCTGTTGTTAAGGTTTGGCTGGCAGGGGTAGAGTGAAGGGCCGTCCCATGTTTTGTTGATAGGCCTTTGCCCACCATAGAAACCCTTTTGCAGGCAGGGGATGAGAGGGATCATTGCTTCCAGACTGTGTGAATGTTGACTCCATAAACTAGGTACCATTGCAGTTTCCTCATATGCAATCTTGCATATGGAATTAGTAAGATGCAGGATGCCATGAAGCCCAGAGCCTGCAGAATTTGTCTTGCAGAAGACTGGGTTTTTGTTGCCATCAGTTTGAAGTAAGTAGTCAGTTGCCTTTGTTTGTCTGGCTTGAGGTAAGCCATCTAGGCAGTTGTATGCAAGCTTGCACCAGGAATGTTATCTTTTGAGAGGGTACCAGTTGCGATTTCTTTTCATTTATTGTGTACCCTAGGCATGCTAGAAGCCTTTTCACAAATGCCGGGTGTCGTAGAAAAGTGTCTTTTTTCTCTGCTAGAATGAGACAGTCATCCAAGTAAGGATATATTTGAATACTTCTTTGTATGCAAAATGCAATTACTGGTGCTAGGCACTTTGTAAAGACCTTGGGTGCAGTAGATAAGCCAAAGGGCAGTGCACAGAATTGGTAATGCATTAAGCCAGCCTTGAATCTGAGGTATCTTCTGAACGACTGTCTTACTGGGACATGCAGGTATGCCTCTGTTAAGTCTAAAGTCACCAGCCAAGCATTCTTTCCCAGCATGGGCAGAAGCTGTTGCAAGGTGAGCATTTTGAATTTTGGAATGTCCAGGTATGTGCTCAAAATTGATAAATCCAGTATTGGCCACCAGGCCTTGCCCTTTCTGGGTACCAAGAACAGTCTTGAGTAAAAACCTTGTCCTTTTTCCTGTTCTGGTACTGTCTGAATGGCCCCCGTATCCATGAGGGACATAACCTGTTTCTGTGCCACTGCCCATTGTTTTTTTGGCAGGTCTGGCCAACCATTTATCATTGGCAGGGTGTGGAAATGGAATCTGTATCCTTTTGATACGATGTTCAGTACCCACTTGTCCTGGGTTATTAATTGCCAATTTTTTTGCAAAAAGTGCTAATTTTTCCCCATGGGTGCTGCCAACAGATAAGTGCTTGGTGTAGGCAGAGGGAAGTCATTGGGATTGCTTTCTGTAGGTTTGCGCTTTATCTCCCCCATATTTGGAGGTGGATGTGCCCCATTGCTTTGACCTGTATGAGTCTTGAGCCTGGTACCTGGAACCCTTAGGGCGTCTGGATTTGCCCCTTTGAGCTCTGTCTGACACAGGAAAGGACCAATTTTTTTGTAGGCCAGTGTTTACTGAATCTAGGTGGCTGCACTTATAAGAAATCTTTAACAGTTTGCATAGATTTAGCTTTGTCTTCCATTTTCTTTAAAACCTCTTCTGCCTTAATACCAAACAGAGAATCATGCTGTAAAGGTGCATCTAGCAATTTAGCTTTAACATGATCAGGCAAATTTTTTTCCTTTAACCAGGCATGCCTCCTAATCACAGATCCAGTAACTGTGGCTCTGCAGGAGGCCGCTAAAGAATCAAAACCACATTGCAAAGTATGCTTTCCAACTTTTTCAGCTGCATGCAATAATTCCTGCAATTCCTTATTTTCTGCACATTCTGAAATAAACATCATTTTCTGTTTCAGCAATCCCATAACATGTTGTTGGTACTTAAGCATATGAAACTGACAGTTTAAGGCCCTAATTGCCAAGGTTGCAGATGTATAAACCTTTTTTTCCCATCTGTCCAGCGCCCTTGAATCTCTGTCTGAGGGGGTAGGGTTTTTTTCTGTTGAGGCCTTAACTCCCTTTGTTGTTGTTGTGTCTTTCAGCTTTTCCTGGTTAGGGGTCGCCACAGCGGAACTCCAGTCCACTAATGATTGGCAGTAGATGTTTATGTACCGAGTTGCCAGCTCTGACACACAACCTTCAACTAAGGTATGCCCATTCACGCATGTCTCCACACAGAAGACGCTTTAGCTGAGAATCAAACAGGACAACGTCTTACTGTGAGGCGACAATGCTACCGCAGCACCACCACTCCCTTTGGACCCTGTGAAATAGTTTCAGGATCAGCAGCAGGGTTTCTAAGTAAAAAATTATGAGAGTCAGGGACCCTGTAATACCTCGGGCTTGCTGGGAGCCAGAGGTAAAGAGTCAGGGGTCAGGCTTGACCCGAAAAAACGTCATTCACAATGTCTAACACAGGGGGAATGGCTAAAGGCTTGTGCTGAGGGAGAAGGAGGAAATCCCTGAGCCTCTTTTTTGATTCTGAGAAGTCTTGACTCTCTCAGTGAAAATGCTCCCTCAAAGTATGCAAGGTTTCTCCAAATGAATAATCCTCAGGAGGCGATGCAGATGGAATAGACTCCTCAGCATCAGAATCCTCATAAGGAGGTAAAGATAATTCATGATCAGAAGAGGAATCAGAAGAAATAGAAACCTGATTTGAAGATTCATAGTCAGTGTCTTGCCTAGACCTCTTATCTGAAGGGGGATGGGTACCCCTGATCAAGGTAATAAGGTCTTCAGCCATTTTGATCATCCGTTTTATAGGCATAGAGGCCTGTGCATGTGGCTCAGGCATCATTTTTTTTTAGTTTTTGAAGGTGTCTTTGCCTTTGGTTTTGCAGCTTTCGTCGGTTTGATATAAAAATGTTGAGGTCTGAATATACCCTCAGAAGCCGGTGCCTGCTCAGTGGCTCTGGACCCATCCGAGGGAGATACATCCATTGGTCCAATACCTTGAGTATCTTGTGGCATGACTCCTGTCGGGTCGGTAGAGGGTGTTGACGACTTGAAGGCAGCGGGGGTCGCAGGCTGCGACCTCACTGAGTACTGTACTGGCGAGGGCTTGGGCTTTGTTGTTTTTGTTTTCTCGACTGCTGCCTTTCTCTGTTTTTTTTCTTTGCTTTTTTATGTACTCTGGTAGTGGATTGCTATATCCGGGACATCTCTGTGTAGTTAAATCTGTTTCCAAAATACTTAGATGCAAAATCCATACTTAATAGGCAAGCGCTGGTTAAATCACAAACAAAACAGCCAGGCAGCGGCAGATAGGGGGATCAGGCAGGAATACAGTATAAATGGAAATCCTTAAGAGGTATTTACTCCCACAAGTAAAAAATTTTACGGGTTGGTGAAGACTTCAGTTTCAGTTCTCCAAACTCAAAGCCTTGAATATTTCAGTAGTCGGCAGAACAGCACTGCGAAATGCTTTCTGCTAGCATATCACGCGGCAAAAGAACTAAAAAAAATGGCGTGTGCATGTCATATCCACCCCTGATGACCCTGGCGTCATGGGGAGAGACAGCAACCGATGCAGGACCCAGAACTTGGAATTCAGTTGGACGAGGGCAACCTGCCAGCACTGTATGGGCCTGCATTAGTTCATGTCACATGTTTCTGACCATACTTATTGGATGGTGTCTGGTCTAAGGTAATTTTACGAGGGAGATTTTTTATTCCTCATGTACTGACGATATTCATTGTTATTGTTCATTCTCTCCAGGTATTAGGTCTGATGTTATACCATTAGAAGACTGTTTGGATTTTATCTTTGACTGGGTGAATATTAATACTGCAACTAGTTCCAGCCATCACCAAAGCTATGCTCATGCATAGTACCATAGACAATCAGTGGAATTTGTTTTGATGTGTGCAACCTGGACATTGTTCTTGATGATAAGCTGACATGCTGGGGCCAGGTACCAGCTGTTATTACAACCTTTTTCCATCCTAGAAATATATACCAGATTAGACACTGTTTACCAAGATCAGATATGTAAGCAGAGGTAAATGCACTACTGTTGCTTGCCTTGACTACTGTCGTGTTCTCTACCTAGTTTTGGTGAATGATGATTTGTCATGCCTGCAGTGGCTATAAATTTTCATGGCTAGGCTGATGTATGCAAAATCTAAAATGTGCATATAATGCCACTGCTGCAGGATTTCTGCTGGTTGGTAGTTGTGGCTAGAAGTATGATTTGGATCTTAACTCTTACCTACTGCATCTTACTGCTTACCTTAAAGAGTTGTTAAGGACCCGTGCCTACGGAGACAGTTCAGTTTCTCCAGTGTAGGGTTACTGGCTGTACCAGAGCCTCAGTTAGAGGTAGGAGCTCTCTTTTGTCTTGTTCTTCCACTCTGGAACTCACTGTGATTATGGATTTGCACATTTGAGACAGAGTCTTCCTTCAGGAGGTCTATTAGGTTAATTCTTTTTGATCTTTAGGCTTCTGAACTTTTGACTAGATACAGCTGATAGTTTTAGTTATTCTTTTAACTATAATTTTAATTTAAAATGCACTTGCTTGGACTGTGCATTTCTTAAATTAAGTCACTGTTATTACTGTCATTTTTATTGTAAATGCTTATTTACAAGCATTAAACTCATAAATAAAATAAGATAAATACCATTTTCTCTCAATTTTTTATGAAAACATTCCATGCATTTACTCAGTCTTGCACAATATCTACTTCATCTCTCAGCCTGGTCCTTACTAGTCTTTAACATAATCTTTGCACAAAGATGTTTGCAATTCCTTCAAGCTGCTTCACCATGATATCCTTACAACCTGTTCAACATCTTGCCCTTCCTATGTGTTAAAGCTCATAAATCTTTGTTACTAATCCCCACCTTCCTTTTAAAGGACCTTTGTGCACATCTTGACAGGCACTTTCTCCTCATGATGCTAATAATGCGGTTTTCAGTATAGTCCAAGCTGTCTCTAAATCTCACTTTTAAGTTGATTGCATGAACTCAGTTCACATAAGTGCTCATTATTTTTTCACAATCACTTATTTTTCTAAATTATTATAATTTATTTTCTTTTTTATTGCTTCTTTCCTTTCATAAATGCAAAGTTTCCACAACATACAGGTAGTTACTTGGCTAATGCCCACTAGGGCCTTTATAAGCCTAGCCAAGTACCCCAATCCAATTTTGCCCCAGAGTAACTTGGGCATCTATTGGGAGTGGAGATATGTTAGTAAGGAGGTAGTTCAGGGCTTTGTGGGTATGTTAATTGGAGAATATTTTACTTACTGATCGCCTATTCCAGTCAGAGACATGGGAGCCAGACTGGAGGTGAATGTGCAATTTTCCATCCAATAGTCAAGGTTTTGTTTGAATAGGGTCAGGGCTGAACTCTGCTTCACATAGATAGGGAACCTATTGCATATCTTAGGGATCATTTGAGCCACATATCCATCTTTCCAGCAGGTTCTATTTATCTAACAAGTAAACTTCAAATCCTTCTGGTGCCATTTGCTTTGCAGATATGCAAAAGATCCATCAGAGCTGGATTTGCAGATGCCTTATACGTCAGGCATAGATCACCTCTCAGTAGTCTGTAGGAAACTGAGTATAGAGAGAGGGATCTTTAGGTGATCTGTGCAGGGCAGGGCATTTCTTATGCCATGGTTTCTCCTGGTGAGGAACCTTTATGGATGTTCCAGCTGTTGCAAGTGTCTGTTTGGGTACATGCCAAAGAGGGCATTGTAATCAATGATGGGTTTTATAAGGTCTGAGTAGACTGATACTATAACTTCCTAGGATGTGGAGGCCATACCCTTATGTATTAGTCTGGCAACATAGATTTTCTTACTATATTTGCTATGTGTTGGTTAAAGGGCAGATTACTGTCTCCATATGTTCCCAGATCCCCAAGTACTGATTAACTCTTAGGAGTATTTTATTGATGAAATAATTAACTCGGGTGTACAATTTACCAAAGGGCATGATAATGCATTTCTTGATTTGAGTTTTAAGGTGTGTGTTTTTTACACCAGCGGCTGTGGCTTTGGCACCAGGTTTCACATAATGTACAGCTTACCTATTTGAAGCTGTACATTTTTATTAACCTCTGGAGAAAACCTCCATCTGCATTATTACTCCAGTTTCTATTGGGTATGTTTATAACTCCACATAAAATAAGAGTTCCATGTGCTATGACAGACAAATATTCCTCTGATACTTTACATAGACTGTCCTTGCTTGAGGCACCTGATATATTCCTTAAGAAAGAAAAAAAAATCCATCAATGAACAGCAAACCTATTTAAACTACTTTTCTAATTGTGTCACTAATGTCAAGGGACATTTTTTGCATCCTAGTACTGTTTTTAATATGGATTACAAAAGCACAGTCCCTTCTTTGATTGTCTGTTACAGAAGAACATACTGTGTGTTTCAATCTCATTGTCCCAATCTTTATCCATGTAGTAGGATTTACAAACTACACATTACATCAAAATTAACATCTTCCAAGCAATAAGTTAGTGCTCTTTCATATTCAATAAAAACACATACAAAAGTACCAAGCAAACTGGTAACAATAAACTGTCACCTTCCTAGGACTGCTAGCCCTTGTAAGCAATAATGTAATTATTCACTATTTGTTGTTATACCCCTTCTAGAACCCCCCTTCTTTAAACTATAAACTAGTTGCTAAACAACAGTCCTACTCTCCTATTCCTAACAGATTTAGCTACACCAGTCTCGTCTAAATGATCCAAGCCTCTTCTGTTTCTTGTGTGTGTGTGTGGGGGGGGGGGGGGGCTGTCTAGATAGCCAATAGGATCCCATTACTTTAGTATTCAAAATCTGGTAAATACTAGTTGGTATTAGACTGTAAATATGCTTCCTTATAAATCTATGAAGGAGTTTAGTAGAATTATTTGGAGTTTAATAGTATTACTTGCACACCGCATTTTCCCCTATTTTACCAAAAGCTTAGTGAAATAACTGCAAGCTGATGATGTCTTCCCTTATCACTGCTGCAGTATCCATCACTGTTGGGACCCTCAGAACTTTGTTTGCTGCCAGTCTGAATATCACCTTTGAATTCAGTCTGCAAGCTGTCCACGGAGTTATTTTAACTGCAGAGCCTTCTAAGGAGAAGTGCTCTATTGAGGTCACTTCCTTCCTTCCTTCCTTTTTCTTCTTTTACTTTAGTTTAGATGTCATCCAAGAAGTGAAAATGTGAGCGCAGGAGGCAAACTCCCCATAAAGGCAGACATGAAAAGTGCCTTTTTTGGTGAAGTGCTACAGACGACTATATGTAGTGTGGAATTTGCAAGGCATTTGTCCCCAAGACACCCCACAGTCTGTTATCACTTACTATTTATTTGGAGAACCAGTGGTTGAACCTTTTGGCTCAGAGTTCCATGGATGAATCCACCCACCCCGACATTCAGCTGCCTTGTATGAAGAAAGCCAAAATGGGGTATACTGATCGTGTTGCTATCCAGCTTCCACCAGATGTCTCCATTGGGTTGGATGAAGAACCCAAAGACTGTCCAGTGCCAATGTTATCTCACTCTGCTGCGACCCAGTTGGAGGCTGTTACGAGTTGTATACCCCCAAGTCCACTGAGCCTGTGTCTATGTCTGGTGCAAGTATGGACAGGGAACCATGGCTGATTATATCAGACAGGCCTTGGGAGGGGTTCCCAAATATGTGTTAGGAAGAAGTGCCTGGTAGCCTCACTGAATCTAGGCAGGGGATCTAATACTTCTAGATTTGTTAAAGCTGATGCTCCTTTGAAGCAGAAGACTAAGCAAGTGGTCTCTCTGGCTATGGACCCCTTCAACGATTGGCAGGATTTTACTCATCATCGTCATCATCTGCCTGAAACACTATAATCTGTTTTTTGTGACTCTCTCTGCAGCGGTGGCTACTTTGGCTTCAACTTTTAAGTATTCATTTCGGCATCCTTACAGTATACATTACCTTTATACCTACAGTTTCACTGTATATTTGTTTTTACAGTATACATTACCTTTATACCTATAGTGTCTGTATATTTGTTTTTACAGTATACATTACCTTTACACCTATAGTGTCTGTATATTTGTTTTTACAGTATGCATTACCTTTACACCCACAGTTTCACTGTATATTTGTTTTTATAGTATGCATTACCTTTACACCTACAGTTTCACTGTATATTTGTTTTTACAAAATGCATTACCTTTACACTTACAGTTTCACTGTATATTTGTTTTTACAGTATGCAATACCTTTACACCTACAGTTTCACTGTATATTTGTTTTTACAGTATGCATTACCTTTACACCTACAGTTTCACTGTATATTTGTTTTTACAGTATGCAGTACCTTTACACCTACAGTTTCACTGTATATTTGTTTTTACACTATGCATTACCTTTACACTTACAGTTTCACTGTATATTTGCTCTTACAGTATGCATTACCTTTACACCTACAGTTTGTGTATATTTGTTTTTACAGTATGCATTACCTTTACACCTACAGTTTCACTGTATATTTGTTTTTACAGTATGCATTACCTTTACACCTACAGTTTCACTGTATATTTGTTTTTACAAAATGCATTACCTTTACACTTACAGTTTCACTGTATATTTGTTTTTACAAAATGCATTACCTTTACACTTACAGTTTCACTGTATATTTGTTTTTACAGTATGCAGTACCTTTACACCTACAGTTTCACTGTATATTTGTTTTTATAGTATGCATTACATTTACACCTGCAGTTTCACTGTATATTTGTTTTTACAAAATGCATTACCTTTACACCTACAGTTTCACTGTATATTTGTTTTTACAGTATGCAGTACCTTTACAGCTAGAGTTTCGCTGTATATTTGTTTTTATGCCTCTCACCATTCTAAGTACCCTTACTTGGGATACCAATCACTGTTGCAATTCTTATGTATGTTATTCACTATATCCAGACCATTTTTCTATCAAAAACACACTACATAAATTGTTTCCTTATAAAATCAGAAATTCATTTCTGAAGAATCCACGATAATCGTGCCAGAACTCATTATAAATTAGCTAAATGTGCCATCAGTACTTAGAATTTCTTGTTTTGTAAATGCTTTTGCTTCCCTGGTATGCGAAATACATCTTTCTGTCTTGCTGTTATATGTAATCAATAATTACTTTTTTCAAAAGGGACTGTATAAAAGACTGTAATGCATAATCAGTAACCTGATTCTTGTTATAGAAAAGCTCAATTTTATGTTTTTCATATAACACATTTTCATTCAGTATATGATCAGTAATAGATTCTCTTTTACATGAAAGTTGACATTGTATTATTCTATACACATATTGCCTCTCTACAATTTTTCAACAGCTGGTTGTTGTTTGTCTTTCGGCTTTTTCCCGGTAACGGGTTGCCACAGCAGAACTCTGGTCCGCTAATGATTGGCAGTAGATTTTTACGAAATGCCAAGTTGCCAGTTTGACGCCCAACCTTCAATGAAGGCACGCCCAGTTATGCACGCATGTCTTTCGAACGCTACCCAACCACGGGGAGGACATGCAGACTCCACACAGAAGGCACTCCCCAAGCCACGCCGAGAATCGAACGGGAGAATTTTCAAAAAACACATGGATTGCTTTAAAATAATTGTGTGCATGAAAATCATGCCACATAACTATTTTCTTAATGAAATTAAATTATAAATAGTCTCCTTGCTAATCAAAACACTGATTTAATAACCTTAATTCTTGAAGCAGCCATTCAGCCATCTTGTATATTCACGCCAGCCTGAAGTGTTCGGCTCATCTAATGGGTTATTTTTATTTTACTTTCTTTCCCCTTTCATTGATTTTGCAAGGTGTAGCATTAAAAAGTTTTTTCCTGACACGAGATGGAGTTAAACTATATTCACAATCCAATAAAATAAAATAATATATTTAGCCAGAAAGAAGTTGCTAGTGCTATTTACTTACTGGTCGGATCTAACAGAAGTTGTATCTAGTTAGATGCACACATATATCTAGAAGTGAATGTAGAAGAAACAAATGTGCTGCATGGGCATTTCACAGATAATTCAACAATGCCAAGCATGCTCCAACAATTATTATAATATTTACTCAATATGTAACTTGTGGGGTGTGCATTAATGAATGACATTTTAGTTCAACTGAGTTATAACATACTTTTTTATTTCTTAATCATGATGGCTGCATGCTTCAGATTACACATAAGTAATCATTTTGTAAAAGTTATATAACCTCTTCATTCTGTGGGAAGTTCTATGTTCATTGTGTCATTATCTCTGCAAGCAATCTGCACATGGAATACAGGACCTTGCTTTTCAAAACATGGAACCAATAAAGTACTTTACTTCTCGGAATGTACACAATGCATTCTTTAACATACCAAAGGTATGAAAGGCCACACACACACACACACACACACACACACACACACACACACACACACACACACACACAAAGTTATGCCACAGCTTTAAAAAAAAAAAAACATCCAGTGTTATGTTTGGTAAAGTAAACATAGCAGCACACATATTTTAAAAAAAATTAAATGTTTATATAACACATCACAAAACTGTACCCTAGTCCCTAATAAGCACACCCAAATTGTTGTCATCCCAAATCCATTATTACAGAGTTCTACCACACCTAATACACATACATACTCCCACATCCACCTACCACAAGCAAACACACACAAAATAAAAAAATACTAAATATGTCTGTGGTAATATAACTCTACTTTCAACCTTCCTTACTACCCTCGTATTTTCTGTAGGGGTACATGTCCATGCTGGGTACAGTTATGAAGCTGCAGCACACTGCAGTTCTCTCACTGTAAGCTTGCTGCAAATATAACTCTGTTACGGGGTGTCAGATATGTATGGTGTAGAAACAATACAGGTGTATTTATTAAGGGATTGCTGTGCTGGAAAATAACATACATATAACTTAGCACGAAGAATATACTTTATTTCTGAGACACATATATGGTCCCAAGAATTATTGTCATACTTTCTATAACTACTGTTTTTAGAAAGTTGTAGCATAACTTTATATTTCCCTGTGCTGCATTATTTGATTTTTTCGGAACAGGAAATGACTGAGGTACTGCTGAAGAGTAAACATCAAATAAATAAATAAATACACATGCACATGTTTTGCTTGCAAACAAAAAGCTAAATAAGTCAAAGGTTTAAGAAGCTAATAGTGCAAATTTGGATGATTACTTTTTCCTACCCGTGATCCTACGAGCTGAAGCTGTGGCACAACTGCTGTATGCACAAGGTTCCCATTCACAACTAAACGAATCTCAATGGAATCGATAGTAAAGGCCAGAATGTAAGGAAATGCACATACTGCAAATAAAAAAAAAACAAAAAAAAAAGAAAATTCTGTTACATTACACAACATATCACTAAATGTCTGTATTCTGTAGCAGAACAATGCATTCTGTATAATCTAAAAATAGCACCTACATATCTACATTGTGTTTTCATATCTTAAATCAAATCCAGTTTGCAATCCAGTCTCAAAATTTCTCTCAAAACTTGCTACGTGTCTCATTTGTACTTTCGTAATTTATAATCCTGGTGAGAGCAGGGACCCAACTGAAAAACAAGGAAATTGATGTAATTATTTGTTTTGTATTTATGAATAATGTAGGCTTTTCATTAACCCAGTGTCAGCTGCAACTGATGTACATTTCTGAAATAAAAAAAAAATGTCATATTCTAGCTGTAAAAAGTTTTATGATACTTAGTTTTACCATACTGTATCATCATGCTCATTTGGGCTGGATCTATAGGTAGGCAAGTGTATTTGATAAAGCTCTTGTTTGCTTATCATTCATAGTTTCCTTTAGAACTAAGTTTAATTTGCATATTTAAGTTTTGATATGTACAGATGTTTGTAAAATCTAGTTGTCTCATAGCAGTTTGTGATTTATTATCTTTTCCTAATAATTAGATTTGACTGTGCTACTGAATGGTGATGTTTTGTATGACCATATCTGCACATCATGTCATCAGTAATTAAAATGTCAAAATTAACTATTCTCTTCAGTTAACATCCTCTGCAGATACCTATATTCTGGTTTACAATTGTGGTTAGGATAGTTTTCCTTACAAATTATTTATTTGATTATCATTCTAATTTGTAACTGTCTTGGCAGTCTAGCTGGCAATTTTATTCAAGCTTACAGTTGTATATAAAATTGGGTACTTTCATAATAGTTAACTGCTTACATTTCTTCTTATATTTAGATTTGGTTCTGTGCTAAAAGTTGACATTTCATTATGCTATACGATATTTCCATTCCCATTGTATGTCTGAGCACAGTAAGCGTGATTCCCAGAACTATGAGAATTAAGTGCCATTGGAGTGAAATGTATACTAAATCTGAAACTGCTCAGAGTACTGTCCCTTCTTTGAGGTACAACAATTTTGGAGTTAGTATACATATAGGTAAAGGGTGTGTGTGGGTGAAGCCTTCCACATCAGGCGTACAATGTGGTACCCACTGTAAAAAATGCTATTTAATGTGAAAGGGCAGGTTTCACATTTCACTGTTATTTTAAGAATATTACTCAATTGTTTGCAGCTCTGGGATATACAGAATTGGATTTATACCCATCCTGTGCTAGATGTGATACTTAAAAAGAACCACCACTCTATTCATAAAGAACACTTTCTTCCTTTTTTGGCCCTTATGGATAATTCTCTCTCCAGCTTTGACCTTTCACCTATGACACCATGTTCCTAATTTCCTGTTACTAATGTTTACAATATTTTATTTTCCTAATCAGCTTTTGGAATTCCTCTTTCTTTGTTCTGACTGCTACTTCTGATTTCCTGTTGAAATACATTTTGTTTCTTTCTTCTCCTTTCTTTGTTCTTTCTCACTATTATCTTGTTCATACCTGCCTGTAAGCTTTATTTAATTCTAACTTACAAAATGTTTCCTCCCTTTATCTCTGTCAGTCAGGATTGTATTGCGTTTAATTTAGTTAATTCTCCTCCTTCTTTTATTTTCAGGGATGGAAAACAGGAGCAAAAGAAGAGTTCCCATCCAGGACAAACTATGTCAGCTCATGTCTTTCTACCTATAGCAACTGTATGAGCTTACAGATGGGATAGCTGTTCATCTCCTATGCTCCATGGAGGAAGGATGAGGGTGACAGTGTTTATATACATCATTGCTAACTGCAGTGTCTTGATGTGATGATGTGAGGTAGTGCCAGCTATGCCAGAGAGAATAGGGCAGTGCACGTATAACATATGCCAGAATAGCTAGTTAGAATTTTGTAACAAATTTTATGTCACTTGTGTATCAAACTGATTTGTATAGATGCTTGTGATAAAAATGTATTTGTAAAGCTGCTTGTGTTAAAAACGTATCAACAGTGGGTCCTGCTGGACAGAAAAAAATACCTTTATATCAGACTGTACTGTTGTAACTGAGGAAATGTATATATGTTAACAGAGGATGCTGGGAAGGAAGGGGTTAAGCTCAGTTCAGCTTACCTTAAGAAAAATAGCCAGAAATTAAATGGCTTGGTTTAGGCCATAAAGATTTTATCTTACAGGCTTGAATGCAGCCAGAGATGCAATGTCTGGGAAAGGCCTGGGCTTTTATTATCCTTAGTGATGAACTAACTGCTACCCTGGGGTACCAGACAATGGTTGGATAGTCTCTTCAGGTAGGATGAAAGCACTGAAATTGTTTTACAGTCTCCAGATGCCTTAGCAAAACCCTAGGTGTGTACTGTGATACATCTGTGCTAGATCCTGGTTCATCTTCTAGTCCAGGGGGTAATGTGGGAACCACAGAATCAGGTGACTAGATATGATGTCATTCTATAGTCAGCACTGAAATTATATTAGATATTAGTGAGAGATGTGATAGTGATACTCAGGACTCTGTTATTGGAACTGACAACAAAGACACTCATCAACTTCATCTTGCCTTGCTTTTTTAAGTAGCTTAACTGGGGAACAGTAACTCTTCAATCAGTTAGGAAAATATAGTGAGACTAGTTAGAATATTGTTTTTCTTTATCTGTCTGAATCTTTCCATCTGTGTTTTTTTTTTATAGTTCCTGTGAAATGAAACTCTGGTGTTTATTGTAAATAGATATTCAATATTTTCATGTTTTCTATTATTTATTATTAACTATATCTAAACCTTTCATTGTGGCTGGTCTTTTAGAAGATATTTTAACCCTTGAGAGTAAATGCATTTATTTGGTGAGACTGTGGCTCATGTTCCTGAAAGTCTTGCTGCTTGGTTAATACTACCATCTGTATAAGTATTAATTTTATGGAGAGTAATTGAGTACCCTGGTGAGATCCTTAAAGTAGCTGTCTGGTCTTACAGTCTGGGTAGAGGTGGTATAATGGATAAATCTGTGACAGCCTTTCCCAGGTGTGTGTGTGTCTGTGTGTGAAAATTAAATCTGAAAGAGTGCGTGTGCCAGCTACTTGGAACAGGGACACAGAGGACTAGTTTCTGCAGAGAGAAAGGTGAAGTCTTATTTGGGACCTGGAGAAGAAAACCCAGCCCCAGGTCTGGAGTGTGTTCCCTGTGTGCTCTTAAGGGAAACTGTGCTTGGTGCAGAGAGCTAAATCTGAAAATACTGTGTGTATCTATCTTTGTTCTAAGTGAACGTTCCCCACCAATGTCATTGGTGAGGATTGAGGCTCTTTGATTACTGGCCCAGAGGAAGGACATCACACTTACCATCAAGTTTTTCCTGAAATTTACAGGAGTGCAGTTATGATCCTCATACAAGCAACACTGTATGCACAAAAAGGGAAATATATAGTGGTGTCAGTGGCTCAACAGGTAGCACAATTGCCTTTGGTGCTAGAAAATCAGAAGGCTGTGGGTTCCAATCCCATCACCTAGGTGACTAGATTAATTTTCCATTACTGACTCTGCAGTGTAACATTAGTGTTATTTCACTCCTGAGTGCGTTATCATTTGGGGGAGACATTAAACCAACATCCAGTCTACCTGCATCGATGGTAGCTTAGATGGTTGTAAAAGATCCCATGGTTCATATGGAAAGGTTTACAGGAAGTTCCCCACTGCCTGGCCAAATTTGCCCTAGTCAACAAGATCACCACCCAAGATCTTCCCCTGAAAAAAGGCACTTTCCTAGTGGGACTAATCTGGTCAACAAAGAGCAAATAAATATATACCAAGTTTGAGGCTGCGTACTTCTGCATATTCAAGGAACAGTGCTTTTGGAAGATGGAGGAGGGTAAATTCTACCTGTAAAAAAAGTTTTAACTGTATTACAGAAAGTTTCAACATTGTACATTTGTTGAACAATCACAGTCAAAAGACTCCAAAATATTGGACATACACTTCTTATAGGGATCCCTTGCTCTCAGTGATGAACTGTCCTATAGAAAAATGTTTCTATCAAAGGTGACTCAACAGGAAATCTGCCTTCCTCCAGCGGATGCTTCAAAAATATCTATAACGTGGACATATGTACCACAGCAACTTGTTCATCAGTCCCCAACTCAGTGAGGTGATCTTTAGTATTTGGACCATGACTCCCAGAGTCAGGCCTCATTTAGTATTTCAGGGTATCAAGGCTCAGTCTTGTGAATCTTCACCTTTTGGCTCTCCTCCACTTTCTCCCTTGTCAGAGGTCTTTCCACTGTTTGGTATTTTTCCCACTCATAGAACTACTGAAGAGGATCCCCAGTATGTAATATTACAGTTATGCACTTGCTAGAACAGCTACTCCAAGAGTCAGAACATCTGGATTAGGTGGCTCAGTGGTGAACTCTTAGTTATATAAGGCCTGATATTGTTTTGCTGAGAAGTGTATCAAAAATCTTTGTTGAACAGGTACCTGGCCAGAGGGAGGCAGACCTGGTTAGTATCTGACTGGATAACAGATGATAGAAGGCCTTAGTTTGGGAAATGTAATATAATGCATTATATCTGCATCTGATGGTTTGCCATACAAAATATTCTTGTACTAAGCTCCATATGGTACAATAATCTCTAACATGACCTGGTGTAGTAAGAAGAATGGACAAATAAGTGAAATACAGGATATGATACAAGATTATGCTCCAGAGAATGACATTGGGGATGCCAAGGGAGGAAATAATATGGGAGTCATTGTGTCAGCAAGTGTCTGTCATCATATTTTAGGAACATTGCAACAGGACTAAACAAGCAACTACAGGAAAAATAAATGCCTAGCTATATACACCTTTAAGCAGACATACCTTTAAAAGTTGTTACCCTTTAGAAGCACTTAATACTGCTCAACTCCAAAACTGAGCAGGGACATATATGACAATCCTGGTGTACATTTGTGGCTATCCATTCAATCAAGACTACCCTTAAAGGGATCAAACATTTCATCAAGTTGCATCAAAAACTGACATGTTATTTTCAGAAATCACACTGTTTGCATTAGACCACCATACACCATTGCAGAAAGTTTTACATATTTTTCAGTTTTGTCAGTGGAGTTGATATATTTTGTAATGAGGGTGTAGGGATGTAGGAGGTCTTGCTTAAACCTTTAATTAAGAAAAAAATGTTAAATGTTATATATGTCTAAAAGAAAATTGACTTAACATAAAATCCATAGCTATAATTTCCTTAAGGAGATGGATGAAGTTGCTTTCAAAGTACTGGACCCGATTCTGATGGCCAATACAAAGAAAGCTTCAGTAAACTTAGAGACTGTCTGTTACAAGCACATCAGATTTATGAAGAAGATAGAAGGATGATGGTAGGAGTTAAGACCAAGAGCACTGTATTCAGAGAAGAGAAAAATATCCATGCAGATGGAACAGAGGTAGTTTGCCTAATTAAAGTCAGTGGGAGGGATGGAAATGAAGCGTCTATATTATATTATTGTATGATGAAAATAGCGAATGCTATTTCACCGTACTGATAATATCTAAACAACAAAATATCGAACAAATGGAAGAGCACATTTTTTTCCCAGGGAAAAAATCCGCTGCTCTGTAAAACAAAAAAAAAACTTAACCACAAATTTAAGTGGGGGGCTATGCCCCCCACACACCCCCTACTTAAATATACCAACTCCAAGATCGCACCATAGTGGAGGAAATGGCAAATTCCCGAAGACGGCCCACCAAATTTTTTCCCTGGGGAAAAATTCGATGTTCCGTGACTTCGCTATTTTGCCATTTCGACAGTATCAGATCGACTAAATAACATTCGCTATTTAGTCCATTCGATACTGTCATATAGACCCGAAATGAAGCTATAGGAAATGGGCATAAATGAAAGATTCACAAAGGATCACACTGATGGTGAGCAATAGGCAATGGCAGAATAAAGATCCACAGACAGCACTTAAGGATGCATAATTACAAATAAATATGGACAGACATATAGGAGCTAACTGCACCATTGGGGCAGATTCACAAGATGTATTTATATCATTATATGTCACTACCAAATGAAAAGAATGTTTGAATATTAATGCAGAGGTTTCTTTTGTGCATCTCACTTGTAATGCAAAGATCACATCTGCAAATCACATACGGAAAATAGTGATAAACTTCAAAGCATAACAATTACTACGATGCACAGTTTGAGTGTTTCAGCTGTTCTCCCTACCGAAATATAAAACTTCTCCTCAGTTTGTATCAATATAGCTACAAACATAAAAATTGATGAGACATTTTTTGGATGACTTCTTTTTCAGATGAACATAGATCAGTTAGGTTAAGATGTCACAGAATGTACAGATTTTACAAACAGGAAAAAAGAATCACAAACGTATAATAACGTCCTCAACTATAACAGCTATAGCAATCTTTTACTTTCACCCTTCTCTCCTATACATTTCTTACAATATAGGATGAGAAATGCTAAGCATGACCTGAAAATAAATCAGTGACTGGATACTTTGTATATCCCTGCTATGGTCCAATAATCAGATTATGACTATATAAATATCAGTCAGATAAATCTGTAATGGAAAATCAATACAGAAAATGAAAACTAAAAAGACAGTCTAAACTACATGCTGAATAAAATGAACAGAGACGCATGCAGCAATCATTCATCTGAAATAATTATCATAGCTTATAGAATATGACAAATACATTAAAGCCTTGTATTACTAAATCTCAAAAGTATGTTCAATCAATATTTCCTCCTTAAATTCTACTTGGTCTGTCTCCAGCCTGCCAACTTTTCCCCTAAACAACTGTTCTCAAAAAATAATACAAATTTGGCTAACTATCCAAGCAAATCTGGGCACAACACTATCAGAATTCCACTAAATGAAGCCTTTTTATAGAAAATCATGTGCACTGAAATGATATCCAATACAACAAATCAAACTAGCAAATCTAAAGGAAAAAGAATTGTTTTTGCATTGAGTCAAGCCTACTTGCACCACTGTGTGGGGGACTCCACCCCCCTTATATATACCAATTCCAAGACTGTATAAATACAGAACATAAGATGTACTATGTAAAGCTTACTCTTACTCCTAGTAATGGTTTCATGATTGCCATGAAAACTAATAGGCTCACTGCAACAGAAGAACAAAACAGCAATGCGCATCTTCTCAGTGAACAAAGAATGTGGTAAGAGGGGCTCTCTTATGTCCGTGACTGGTCCTTTAATTACACATCATCTAACTGCTCTCTCTAGCAGGTGCTGTTATAGAACAACTCATAATATCATCTGGTTTTCAGTAACTGAGTGCTTTCTGCTGTACAACTACATTTTGTACATTTAGTATTAATCTCTCTCATGCTACAGCCAAACAGTTTGGGTCTATGATTACATTAGAGAATATTTCAACATGCTAGATCATCTCAGTGGATGCTTTATCTAATATGTAACTGTAGATTACTGTCACATCTCCATAGATGCTATTTACATAATACTATGTATTGAAATGTAAATGTTTGCATTTCTTATAACAATATTATTGCAAAACTTATGACCTTCCATTGTAATTTGCCTTGGGGCTGGGGGCATGGCTAAAAAGGGTCATGCACCAGTCTGCAACAAATAAAATAAAATGACATAAAGCCAAGCCTGGGCAGCAGTACATCACAGCTTGTTTACTTATTTTCCAGGAAGGACTTGAATAGCCAGATTGTTGTTGCATCTTTCAGCTTTTCCCAGTTAGGGGTCGCCACAGCGGAACTCCGGTCCGCTAATGACTGGCAGTAGATTTTTATGTGCCGAGTTGCAGCCCTGACGCACAACCTTCAATGAAGGTACACCCATTCATGCATGTCTCCAGACAGAAGACGCTCTAACTGAGAATCGAACGGGACAACGTCTTACTGTCAGGCGACAGCGCTACCGCAGCACCACCATGAATCAAAAAACATGCTGATTATACCAAATATAGTAAGATGGTAGTAAGGAATAAAAGTAAGCAGAAAGTGGAAACATACCTATGTGCTCAGCAGAGTGCCAGAGCTGCACTGATATGTGTGAATGAAAGCTTCTCATAAGCTGATAAGAAGGAAGGTTTCCAGTGTCTTCTGACTACGATGCTGTTAAAAGTGAAAAGACAATGCTGAGCCATTCTGATGAGATCCAGAACAGTCCGGAGTATTTCTCCCTCAAGCTACACAGGATGTTGGTCAAGGACAATTGATCTCTACAATATCTATAGCTCTGTCTGTCCATCCATGTGTGTGTGTGTGTGTGTGTGTGTGTGTGTGTGTGTGTGTGTGTGTGGGTGTCTCTATCTATAGAGATACATACAAAAATATATGTAAGTTGTAGACAAACAGGACACTAGAAAGGTGCGTGCATGGTACAGATATTACCAAACTTAACATGGATGTTGTGAAACACAAATTTAGTGCCATTATTCATGCAGGGTAATTCAAAGATGGTAGGTTGAAAATATCAGCTCAGAATACTACATTTTTGTAGATCTGTGGGCAGTTGTTGAAAATAATGATAAAAACAGCACTTCCCATTTTAACAAACTGACTGATGCACACAGTTATAATTTTTAACTGGAATTTTGGTATGAAATTTTCAGGGCAGCCATTTTAGAGACTCTTTTCTCCAACAGTTGTGTTATATTGTGCAGTCCCATTTACAAATATAATACTGCAGTCATTTTTTGTAAACTGCACCTGCCCGCCTTAGTAATTCATACTAACAATAACACTATGCTTTTCCCTAACCTTAACTGTGCATCCTACCTTAAAAAATTCTTTCCATAACAGCTGAATTGTGGTATTTTATTTATTTATACAATTTGTTAAAGCTCTGATCCCATTCAATTTCAGTGCCAGCCCAGTTATCATTTGTCAAATGGAAAAGAAAGTCTGATTCCTGTTTCAATGTACTGGGATTCATCAATTTGTGTTGTCAGTATTATGAATGGTCGGCATGTTTTATTTGATCTTTTGTGTTTCAAACATTTAAAATGTTCACCATTCATGATATAATCATGTGTATATACACACATGCATGCAGACACACACACATACATATATCATCATCAGTCCCCTTTTTCCCATTTTTCTACATGGGGTTGGGGTATTATATTAACTGTCATCAACTCTCTCAATTCAGTGCCACACTCCTGCCTTCTTCAACACTCATGCTTGACTGTCGTAGATCTTCTTTCACACAATCCATCCACCTCTTTGCTGGATGTCCTTGCTTCTTACCTTCTTCCTGTCTGTTCCAAATCTTCCTCACCAGATTGTCTTCTGCTTTTCTACACGTGTCCAAACCACCGTAATCTGTTCCCTTTGATCTTTTCTGCAATTGGAGCTACTTTGACTTCTGAACTTATGTCCTCATTTCTTCGTCTGTCCCACAGTGTGCATCCTACCACCTTTCTCAGGCACTTTTATTTCCATCACCTCTAGCTTCTTCAACTGTTTTGCCTTTACTGTCCAAGTTTCTGTACCATATGGTAGTACTTGTTGCACCACTGACTTGTACACCTTACTTTTCAGCTTCTTTGGCATTCTTCTGTCATAGACAACCCCTGATACACTATGCCAGTTGACTGCAGCCCCTCTGATTCTAACTTTGACCTCTTCATTCAGACTACCCTTCTCCTCAACCACCCCTCCCAGATACATGAAGCTGTTTATCTGTTCCACTATCTTCCCTTCTATCTCTATTCTCAGCTTCTTCTGATTTCCCCAATTTGCTGCCATTACCACCGTCTTATTTGTGCTTAGTTTCATCCCATGTGCCTTCAGTTTTGCATTCCATTCTCCTATCCTTTGCTAAAGTTCTATCTCAGAGTCTGCCTGTACTGCTATATCGTCCGCATACAGCAGCTTTGTTGATCCATCCCCTCCAATCTGTTTGCTAATGTAGTCCATCACCAGTATGAACAGCAGTGGGCTCCGAGTTGAACCCTGATGTACACCCACACCCACTGTGAATCCCTCTGTGAGGCTGAACACTGTCTGTACTTGAGTCATTGGGTCATTGTACATAACCTGCACTAATTCTACTAATGTTTCTGGGACTTCAAACCACCGCAGTACTGCCCAAATCAGCTTTCCTGGGAACTTGTCATATGTTTTCTAAAAAAGTCTAGGAATGCCCAGTTGGGAGTCTCTCCTCATCTCTAGCTTCTTCTCAAGTATCTGTCTCAATCCAAACATGGGGTCAGTTGTGCTGCATCCTGATCTGAATCCAAACTGCTCCTCTCCCACCTTACATCCTACTACTCTGCATATCCGTTTACCAATCACCCTCTCCAGAACTTTTATGCAATGTGATAAGAGTATGATGCCTCTGTACTGCCCACAGCTGTGCATGTCCCCTTTGTTCTTGTACACTGGCGTGAGTATGCTTATTCTCCAGTCATCTGGGATATGCTTTTCTCTCCACACTGCTATTAGTACCATCAGGATTTCTCCCCTATATCACACAGCATCTTTATCATATCTGCTGTGACCTCATCTAAGCCTGCTGCTTTCCCTGACTTCATCTTTCTTAGTGCTGTTCTTACTTCTTCTAAGGTGGGCTACTCTTCTTCGGTCATTGTAGGCTGTTTCAGGGGCAGTACAGCTTCTGTGGGGTTTCCTTCATTCAGAAGCTGCTAGAAATACTCATTCTATCTATCTACCTTTGATGTCCTCTGGGCTGGTGAGCAGGTTGTTGCTGGCATCCTTTACGAAGGGTGTCTGACTATCTTCTTTATCTTTCTGTCTTTGCCTTGCAACTTGATATAGTTTCTTTGTGCCCCTTACTGAATCACTTTCCAGAAGTTAGTACAGTGCCTCTGATGCCCTATTCTTTGCTATTGCAACTTCTTACTTTGTTAGCCAAACAGTAGTCCTTCCTAGCCTGGTCAGTCTTTTCTGTCTCCCACTTCTTCCTGCACTCATTTTTTCTTTTGATGACTTCCTGGACTTCTGCATTCCACCACCAGCTTTCCTTATGTACCTTATTTCCATACCTGGCTTGGCCACATTTTTTTGCTGTAGTCCTAACACATGCTGTTTTAGGTGCTGCCATTCTTCTTCAACTCCACCTATTTCCTCCTCTTCTTGGGGTGCTAGAGCCCTGAGTAATTCCTTGAACTGTTGTACTTTCTCTCCAGTCAACTTCCAGGTCTTCAGCCTGGTCTCTGTTGACCTTAGAGCCTTCTCTGACCACTGCTTGTAGCTGATTGTGGCAACTAGTGGTTTATGCTGTGTGCCGACTGTTTCACTGGGGATGACGGTGCAATCATGGATTCTACCCCAGTGCCTTTTCATTTCTAGGAGGAAGTCTACCTGAGTTGTATGTTGACTACTCTTGTATGTGATCTTGTGATTGTCTTTCTTTCTGAGCCATGTGTTGGCTACTATCAAGCCATTTGCCAGACAGAAGTCTAGAATGACTTTCTCCTTCTTTATTCCTGCTGCCCCACCCATGTGGACCCAGGCAGTCCTCATATCCTGTTTTTTCTGTCCCGATGTGTGCATTCATGTCACCCATTATCAACATCAATTCATGTTGTCCTGCTTTATCCAGTAGGTCCTACAACTGCTGTCCAAATGCACTCTTTTCCTACCACAACCCTGCTGTAGGGCATAGTCTGAGATTATGAATACTACCCTATTATTACACTGGAGTCTGACTGCCATGAGTCTGCCCTTAATTCTGATGATATCCTTACTGCCTTCTGAAGCCTCTCTCTCACCACAATTTCTACACCATTTCTAGCCTCCCCTCCACCTGAGTAGTAGACTCTGTATCACAAGCCAAGTGGCTTTGCTGTACTGCCCTTCCATCTTGTATCTTGGATACATAGAATGTCCATCCTCCTCCATATCATCATGTCATCCACTTCCAAGGTGCGTCCTGTCAGTGAACTTACATTAAGCATAGCAATTCTCAGTTCATGTTAGGCAGGTTGGTTGGTTTTACATCCAGCTTTATCCGGGCTGGGCAACTAGACACCAACCAGCCAATAGCTTATTGACCAAAGGCTGCTGGCTTTTATGGCAGGCACACACTGGCCAACAGAAGCACATATACCCCTCTTACCATTAGCATGGGTCCCTAGCATGGGTCAGACAATGCTGGGTCCTCAACCCACATATCACCGGTAACTATCCATGTCCATATTTTTTTGGCGACATTAGTCAACATGACAGAATAAACCAGAGCCATATTTTACACCGTAGAGTGGCTAGCCCTGCCACGGCGAGTTTGTGATCCATGTTCTCCTATCTTGAAGATACTGTACACCACAGTAGATGCCCAAAGTGACTTGTCTGTACAACTCTTCCCCCTATAGAACACCAAGCAGAGTCTGTGCTGCTGCCCACAGCTCCATTCATTGGTGAGTTTGAGATGGAAACAGCACATATATATATATATATATATATATATATATATATATATATATATATATGGGTCTAGGACACATGCTCGACTAGCATATGTCCGAATCACAAAACATTGAACACACATACACGAAAGTGCTTAACATCGAATAGCACTTCCGTTTATGTGTAGTTCAAAAAAAAATCTAAATTTCTACAGGGGGAATTTGCCCCCCTGCACCCCCCCACTTTATTATTCCCACTCCAAGATCACACTACAGTGGGGAAAAGGGAATTCTCCCTTATCCGCACTGTAGTCCGAGCTACAAAACAGGCACACATACACAGAAGCGCTTGTCGATGTTAAGCACTTTTGTGTATGTGTATTCGATGTTTTGTGATTCGGACATATGCTAGTCGAGCATGTGTCTGGATCCCATATAGATATATAATGTATATGTGTATATATATATGTATATATATATATATATATATATATATATATATATACACACACACACACATATATATATATATATATATATATATATGCATATATCTATTTGCAGTCTGAAAGGGTGAAATGGTGGACAATCATATGAGTGAATACTTCTTACTGGTGAAAAAAAAAATGAATGTTCCTTTGAATATAGTTCCTGCCTGGCAGTCTTTTGAATAGGATCACAGTGCAGCAGGGTAAAGGAATTTCTCCTTACCCCACTGTTGTGCGATCTCTGACTTAGTAAATATTTGTAGGGGGCTGCAAAAAAATAGGAAAAATGTTTTCTTTTTTGTGCAATCGCTCATATCACCGTTCTCCCTCTAAAGGTTCAGTCATATGAATGTCTACTCTTTCTTGAGACAGTCATTATTTATATATATATATATATATATATATATATATATATATATATATATATATATATATTAATTATTTGAAACACAAAACATTGAACAAACTCAACAGTGATTGCTATTAATTGAGATTACCAAAGTAAAACAAAAAACAACTTCTACATAGGGGGTGTTTCCCCTACATCCCCAGAAATTAAATATACTAACTACAGGTCTGTGCAAACTCAAAGAAAGATGAAAAAGCTTAAAGTATATAACAGTTGATCTAATGGAGGTCAACTGTTACATAATTCGACCAAATGTACCAGTGAGAGAAACACCAGCATTTCAGCATTCGATGAAATGCATGCAGTGATATAGGACTCCTTTACATGTATTTTATTTGTGTGTGTATCTTTATATATATATATATATATATAGATAGATATAAAATATAATGCATATATATATATATATATATATATATATATATATATATATACATACATACACACAAACACACACACACACACACACATATATATATATATATATATATATATATATATATATATATATATATATATAGATAGATAGATATAGCTAGACGGGTCTACTACTAATGCCCGAACGATTCCCGAAGAAAACTCACCGCCAGATGACCGACAACGCACAAACCCGACACAAACCCGACAACGCAAAACACCGAACATCATTACACTGACACACGGAACGTAAACAACACGCGACACTACATAGCATACACACTAGCCCTGACCCAAACCCTAACCCTTAGGTCCGACACTATCGCACACTTCGCCTACCTGCACCCTAATCCTAACTCACTTAACCCACCCCTAGCCCAAGCTCCGACACTAACGCACATCACCTACCTGCACCCTAACCTAACTCACTTAACCCACCCTAGCCCAAGCTCCGACACTAACGCACATCACCTACCTGCACTAACCCTAACTCACTTAACCCATCCCTAAACTACAGTCCCTCACTAGCACACACTTACCTTACCCGAACCATACCTCCGACACGAACACACACTCACCTTTCCCACAGCCTAACCCGACATCCCACAATCTCGAGCACTTACCTGACCGCTCCTAACTCCGTCACCATCGCACACTTACCGCGTCGCGATCGCACATTCCCTTGTCGGTCTTTCCGCTGTCGGCAAATCACCCTGTCTGTACACTTACCTGTCGGTCATCTGGCGTCGGTGAGTTTTCTGTCAGGGAATCGTCGTTTCGGTCATTAGTAGTAGACCCAGCTAGACAGATATAAGAGTTTATTCTCAGTAGTTAAATTTGAAAACCACTGAATCTCAAAATGCCAATTTAATCAATTACAAAATCATTTAAATGTACAAGAAAATGAGGAAAGTCACCCACACCCTCACACCCCTTGCTGGTTAAATATATACCAGATCTGTGAATGCATAATAGTGAGGAAAAGGGAAAAGTCCTTGATCACCACTGTCCAACAGTCTTGCACAAGCAGCAGCCCTACATGTTCAGCAAAGAGTGAACTGACCAAAATATTTGGCAATTCACACTTCATAAAAAAAATGAGAAACCTTACTGCAACCATGTATGCACACACACACACACAAACACACGCACGCACGCACGCACGCACACACACACACACACACACACACACACACACACACACACACACACACACACACACACACACACACACACACATATATATGAGAGAGAGAGAGGTATGCGTGTGTGTGTAATTATCAGCTTGAGATCAGTTGTTCTGTTTTCTCCTGGTGAGAGAAGGAGCATAGAGAAATAGATTGCTAATTGTCTTTGACTGGACAATACATATGGGACTTCCTTGACTTTTCTGGTTTTTGACGATTGTATAGCTTAGACCTCTTGCACTGACCTGCTGTATATGATATCCAGAGCATCTATCAGGAAAAGACTACAAGAAGCCAATGAACCCAACCAACATTTGAGATGAGACTGCTGATTATCATGAACCAGCTTATAATTAGTGCTACTGGTGTGTTCTGCTGAGAGAAAGAGTAAATGAACACTGATTCCTAGCTGAGTGTAGCTACAGTGATATCAGCACTTACAGTAGCCAGGTGATAGCCAATAGGCAAATCACGGCAGCTTACCATTCTTAGCAAACCTAATTCAGTCTTTTCACTAAGCACTATTAGATTAGCCACTATTTAACCTGATGTCTGAGTATCCACTTGTATTGTTTACAATGCAATTTGCTCATACCATGGATCGTTCCACATTGGTAACACTATTCTTAAGCTTAGTGACAAAATAAAGGAACATTGCATCCCTGACTTTAAAAATGCTTTAGCCAAGCATAACTCTGTTTGTTCCCAGTTTTCATAGTTTCATTTTTCTGTTCTTGAGAAAGTTGTTGTGCCTTTTGGTGACAGTAATAACTTGCTTGCAGTTATGGAATCACAGTGGCAAGTCAGGCTGCATGCCGACTCACCCCCTGGAGTGAATGGTAATTTAAACATAAAATGTTTACTCAAATGGATTAGATAGCTCGACATCCACATTGTGGACAGAGCTGTCTCTTTTGTATTTTAGGCTGTTTACTTTTGAATTTTCACTCACTCATATTTGAATATTGAAAGATTTCTGGTGAAGTTCGATAAATAAAGAACGAAGGCACTCAAATTGGAAATTTTTTTTCTGTTCTTTTCCTTCGCATATATATATATATATATATATATATATATATATATATATATATATATATATATATATATATACATACACTCTCTGTGTGTGTGTGTGTGTGTGTGTGTATACACTGTGTAACTACAATGCATTGATCTGAAATGTTGAATTTAACACAACAGACATTCTACCACCCTTTACACACACACACACACACACACACACACACACACACACACACACACACAGACACACACACACACACACACACATATACTAAATCTGAGATCTTTAGGGTAAAATTCCATGCTGACAGAAACAGCTGATCTCCCACTAAAATGTATTTACAGCAAGCACAATGAGCACATGCTGGGGAGGACAAGTTCCTAACCCAGAGACTTCCCATACTCTGTAACAAACTTCCCATTCACGTCAAGCAGAGCACTTCACTGGCCCTCTTTAAGAGAAATATTGATGAGTGGGTGGGCAATAGGAAGTTCATCCTGGGGATCACTTCAGTGTCCTTGCTTGACAAAGGCACTGGGAGCTAACTTTGGATGGCATGATGCCGGGGAATCTTCTAGGCTTATATAGGCTCCAGGGCCGTTAGCCTAGTACAGACCTATGAACCTATGAGAACATGTCTGCATTATTAGGAATTGACAAATTGTACCATTTTTTCTCAGATTCAAAGAAAGATTTAAATGACATAGCTTTTTTAAAACAAAATGTGTGGGTTAGAACCATGTATAAACTGCTACGGATTGTTTTAGACAACAAGTTTTTTATTTTCATTGAGTAAATCTATCATCTGATAAAAGGTGTTGCCATGGGAGCTAAACTGGCTCCAGCATATGGCATCTTAGTGCTTAGCACTTGGGAAGTAGACACTCTCATTACCTTTGAAGGTTTCAAACAAGTCTGGCTTTATAAGCTATTTCTTTTTTTTCAAAACAGGTTTATTGTTTTAACATACAAGAGAAATATCATAACAATTTTATACAAGTAATTAAAAATAGATATGATTATAACATTCAACAAAACAACTAAAGTATTTACAAAGACATCCACTACAATCAGATCAATTAATTAAACTAAAATACCATGCTATTGAAATTAGGATTTTTTTTACAAATTTTGTAAATTATCCCATACAATATAATAAGATGTTTTTCTAGTTGTTCTTGACCTAATTGTGTTTATTTCCATATGGCACACTATATTCATAACATTTTTAAATTCATTGAACGAAGGAGGTGTATCTGAAATCCAATTTCTGGTTATTATTTTCCTAGCCACTGCTAGAATAGACCATAACAAGGGAAGCTTAACCTTTTAACACTTTGAGGTACAGGTGTGTTGAATAATATAAGAGATTTAGAAATAATGAAATTATCTGTAAAAGAGCCTGCAAAATTCATTAATTGACTTCCAGTATTCTTTCAATTTTATACAGTCATAAAACATATGAGCCCAGTCAGCATTAATTTCTACATTACATCGCACATAGATTATCTTTATTATTTATTTTATTCATTATCAAAGGTGTATAAAAGATCTATGTAAAAATTTCCATGTATAAAGTCTCCAGACAATGGAAGACGTAGTTCTATAGGCAGATTCAATATATATTGTTTATCTTGTTGATTTGGTGGGTCCCCATTAATAGAAGTGAAATAATTCCAGTATGAATCTACACTGTAAAAAGTTTCTTGTCTGATAATTTTATGTATGTATGAAAGTTTACCTTTATCAGAAACTTTATGTTGTAAATTTAATATCAAGTAATCAATCAGTGTTGGAATAGATTCTTTAACTGTTATAGACATTAGATCTATTTTATTAATGAGATGTTGTCTAAAGGTCTGAACCTCTAACCAGCAAGTTTCTCTTAGATCAAATTCTTGTTTTAAGAAATCTAGATTTTTAACTTTATTATCAGATATCAACTGATACCAGTACTTTAGATCATTATCTATAGCTAAATGAGTTCCTTCAGAAGTAGATGACAAAAGCATACCCTGAGTATACATTATAGGGAATATAATAAAATTCCATTCCCTATACTTAGGGTGCATGAATATAAAGTTACGATAGCTAATAATAATATTTAATGGGTAACAAACCATATGTTTAGGTGTGATATGTGAAGTACAAAATTCCTTTAGTAACCATAACATGGAGTTATTTACAATCATATTTTTATGTGTTAAGGAGATTTTCATGAAGTGCATACTAATTAGCTCCCAATAATCTTTCCATTTTGCAACATATGACTGATCTATTAATAAAGTAATAACTTTTACAATAGAAGAGATAGTATATAAATTAAAGTCTGGAAAAGAAATACCCCCTTGAGACCAGCTATTAGTATGTTTCTTTAATGCAATCCTAGGTCTATTAGGTGCCCATAGGAAATTTAACATTAGTGTATTCAGTTTCTTGATAATTATTTTTGTAGGTAGAAGTATTATTGATTGTATTAAGTATAAAATCTTGGGCAATATTATCATTTTAATAATTGTAAGTCTCTCCTCCATAGTAAAAAACATATTATTCCAGGTATTAAAAAGGTTTTGTATATTAAGAAAACAGTTATTATAATTACTATATATAATAGATTTAATATCTTTAGATAGTATTATACCTAAATAAGTTATCTGACCTGAATTGGGTACATATTTAGTAAAATCACTAATGAGAATATTTTTTCATGTATATATAGGCAGTATTTTAGTTTTTTCTTTATTGAATATTAAACCAGAAATACTTTTAAAATTCATCATTTTATCAAATAGAGACTGCATAGAAGAATTAGATCCTGCTGATGTAATTAGAACATCATCTGCAAAAAGTTGAATTTTGGATGTTGTATTTTCATCTATTTCAAAACCCTCTATGTCAGTACTGTTTCTGATCAAATTAGCCCAAGGCTCCATTACTAAAGTGAATAATAGTGGAGAAAGTGGACATCCTTGTTTTGTACCTTTAAAATCGGTATTTTTGTGAAACACATGTTCCTACCTTAATATAAGCCAATGTTCCTTTGTATAAATGCTCAATTAGATTTACAAATGCATCTGAGAAGTTTGTGCACTTCAGTAAGGTAAACAGATAGTCCCAACTTACTGAATCAAATGCTGAACTTATATCAAGACTAATAAGTGTTAAATCTTTCTTTTCCTATTTGCAAAATCAATTAATGTTAAAGTTCTTCTTATATTATCAAAAGTATTTCTATTTACAACGAAGCCTGTCTGATCTATATCTATAATGCCGGGGATGATTGCCTTCAATCTATCAGCAAAAATACTCAAACATTTTATAATCAACATTAAGTAATGAGATGGGCCGATATGAAGTACATCTAGCTGGATCTTTATTAGGTTTTAAAATTGGCGAAATAAATGTATATTGCCAAGATGGGGGGGGGGGTTATTAACTCAGTTTGGGCCAAAATAAAAACCTTATGTATTAATGAATATGTACTTTTAGAAAGGATTTTATATATCTCTGGTATAATACCATCATTACCCGGTGCTTTGTTTGATTTAAGCTTATTTATTTGTGTAATAACCTCTGTATATGAAATACTTTTATCCAATAGTTTAATCTGTTGTTTATTAAGCTTTTTATTCATGTTTGTGGTTATAAACTCCTTTATTTTATAATGTTATTATGGTTAATTTTGTGAAAGTGATTTCTAAATTCATCTAGTATTTCTGGTATACTAGAAACATTCTTCTTTTTCCTTAGAGAAAAGATTTCTTTGATATGGTTTTGTTTATTCAACCTTTTTGTTTTATTTTTAAGTCTATGTAAGTATTTGGGGCTTATTGAATAAGACAAAAACTTGTATTTCTCTAAAGTTATTTTAACTTTATGAGTTAAAATTTCTTTGTATTTCTCATTTAGTTTGTTTATTTCTTCAATGACTTTCTTGTCCATAATATTTTCTTTATTATTATGTTTATAAGAGTCTAATTTACTTTGAATATCTAACAATTCCTTATCCCAAGATTTCCTTTTATTATTATACCATCTGATACTTTGTCCATATAGATATGATTTTAAGGCATCCCAAACATAGACAATGGAGACTTCAGGAGTATTATTTATGTCTAAAAATGTTTTACTTCTGAAAGTATATATTCTTTATAGTCTTTTAGTTGAGTTAAGTATGCTGGTATCCTTTTGATCTGAAGATTATGAGTATTTTTTATCATGAATTCAAAAACAATTGAATTATGATCAGATATAGGACATGAAATGATTTTGGAATTAATTAAATCTGTTACCATCTGGTTAGAAATAAAGACCCTATCTATTTTTGAATAAGTTTTGTATCTGTTAGAAAAAAGGTGTATGGTAATGATTTTGAATCTATCTGATTATTAATATCATTCAAATGATAAGAATTAGCAAAATCATTTAAATGTTTTGCATTAGATGTAATTCTTCTTTTTCCTATAGTGGTAGTATCACTTTCATGTAGTATACAATTAAAGTCACCAGCTAAAATAATATCTCCTATAGAGAATGATATGATCTTATCAAGATGATGTTTCACTGTATTAATACCAATTCCAGGTATCCAATATACATTAATTAAAGTGTAAGTCTTCCCATTAATTTGTATTATAACCATACAAAACATTCCTTTGTCATCCTGATAAGACTTAATGGTTTTAGGAATGGGCATACTTTTATTCCATAAAATAACCACTCCTCTTTTTTTTCTGAGTGCGCTCTGAACTAACCAATACTGTATATTTGTTTGTGGCTAGTTTATCAATATCTTTTTCAAGAGATGGGTTTCTTGCAGGAAGACTAAGTTGGCCTTATGTAAATTAATGTATCTTATTAGGCTTGCCCTTTTACACGGATTATTCAATCCATTAATGTTTAAAGAAATTCCTTTTAAAGATGTCATTTGGCATTTTTAAAACTTAAGAATCTTATGATCAAAATAACAAATAACAACATAAGTAATGTTACATCTCCTCCTTTAGGTGTACCTTTAAATATAGCTGTATTTATTGAATCTCTTATGGGATTTTGTACAGGATTCAATTTTGTTTGTAGTGACAATGAGTGTACAAAATATATTGTGGATGTCAAAACTATATACATATAACAATGAACAAGTAAAAATAATGTAAGGATTAAACCTTGCATCCAGCCTGGAGTTAAAAACTCCAACTTAGAGTAGTATTTACCACTCAAGTTAACCCCCTACCCTAAACAGCAGTACCTCAGCTACCACCTTATCAATTTAATACTGGTTATATTTAACTTAAATTAACAGCTTTCAATTCAATTATCTAGCAAGACAAGACTACACATTTGGTAAAACAGCATCATATAAACTAAAATAAACTTTTTTTTTTTTTTAAAAACTATTCATACTACTATATACATTTATATAATATAATACACTTGTATTCAAATAGCATTCAAATAATCTTGATATTAGGAACCAAGAGGAGAGAGAGAAATAAAAGACGTGAAAGAGGGAGAGAGTGAAAGAGAGAGAGAGAAAAAAAAGGAAGGCATATTTACATATTAATTTATTCAAAGTATGTAAAAATAAGTTCTAACATTCATTTAAATCAAAAACTTTGGCTAATATGGTTCAGACATTACATATATTAAGATGCATCTATTTTCTGTCATGTAAATGCAGTCAACAGCTTCCAAAAAAAACCTTGAATTGCTTGTATATGAGCATTTTACTCATACTCATTATTGTCAATAGAATAAAATATATTTATAGAAATTGTTAGAAATCATACTGCATAGTTATGCAAATTCTCAGAAACACTTGCATTACTGTAAAAAAAGCCATCTGTATTTTGTATGTCTATACTACTGCTTTAAAATATATCACATGACAATTTCTTCCAGAATAGAGTTATAAAGTTATTTATGCTTGTCAATCAGATGAATTAAATGAGTTATAGTAATGTATATGTTTGGAACATAAGTTTTTAACACAGATTAGTATGCTGCCGTCAAGTAGATTTTCAAAAACACTTGAATAAATGTTTCATTTTCTATGCCTTCTAAAATAAGACATTTACTTACTACAAGAAACTGCATCATTTAAAATCATTATAACTGACATATTTTATGAATTATAACATAGATATTTAAGTAATTATATAAAATAACTCACATTTAGATATTAAAGAGTTCATTTTCCTTCACATAGTCGCATTTGCATCAGTTCTACTTCCTGGTAGAGTGTTCTTCCTGAATCTGCAATGTGTCAGTGTGATATCTGGGTCAAAGGTCAGATTGACTGCTTTCAGCTTCTCTGTGAGAATTCTGAGAGTTGAAGCTTTTAAAACAACTCGAGGACACTGTTCATGAGGTTGCCCACATCCCAGATTGTCTCCCTTAACATTTTGGCGGGAAACTTGTTAAAAACTAGTGGCAAACATTCATTTAGCAGTGTAAATGCATCTAAACATGACAAAACCTTCGCAATGTATTTTATAGGTTATTACAGCCTCTATGTAAGTGAAATTAAGCCCAAAGTTATTAATAAGTAATAAAACTCGATATTTTTGTCCCAACTCAATTTTTATGCAAATCTTATTATTTACTGTGTCTATATGATCAAAAGCATTTCTATATATTAATATGAAAAAAAAAATAAAGAGAAAGAATAAAGAAAAGAAAAAGAGAGTAGAAAATAAAAGAGTGTAAGGCAGAAATAAAAAAATGTAAGAGAAAGCTATAAGAAGTATATACAATGGAATATTACTTACTGTTTATATTAATAGAGTTAAAAATAAAACATATTATTTACTATTATTTAGTTCTAATTATTATTAGTTAAAGCATGACAGATTATTTACAAACAAGCATAAGCAGTATAATCAAGAAAGTATAATTAGGAATAGCATTTGAAGAACATATAAACTTTTTACAAGGAATAAATATGTTATTATTCTATTAATCATATTTTCATTACTCTTCTCTCCCTGCCCTCCCCACCCTTTACCCACTACATAATCTAAATAGAATGTCATTGTTTAAACAAAGAAAAGAAGAAAAGGAGAAAAAGAGAAAAAATGTATCAAATTACTGACCTTACTTCTCTTTTCAGAAAGAGAAACAAATTGAATAATAGCTTATTATTAGTTCCTCAGATATTTTGACTGGTTATGAAACAAAACATTTCTTTGCACACAGAGAATAACTTTGATTAAATCTTTTTCAGAATATTTGTGGCTTTCTGGAAATGCAGGAACTATATTTAAAAAAGATTAATAATGAAGTAAAACGATGAGAGAAAAAAGAAAAAAAAAAACATAGAACAAATCATTTGTTTTTTAGTCTCTTCTTCTTCTCTGAAGTCTTCCACAAAGTTTCAGTTGCCAGTCTCTTTAATGAAGGACTAGCCCATTCCATTTCCTCTATTTTATCCAAAATCTTATTTTTTTTGATAAACAGTGAAGCAGAGTCTAAGTCATCAAAATTTTAGGGCCATCAGGAAGGAAGATTTTTAGCTTGGCAGGAAACAGAAGGTATGTTTTAAACTGTGCTTTTTAAGCTCCCTTATTAGTGGCAGAAAAACTTTTCTTTTAGCTATTACCAAGGAAGAATAGTCATTGTCAAAATGCACAGTTGTCTCATTAATCTTAACAGGAGCTTTAGCCCAAGCAGATTTAAGAACCATCTCTTTATCAAAGATGATAGAAATCTAACTATAACTGATCTAGGATAGTTTTTGTTAGAGTTAGTATTAGCTATAGATCTATGTGCTCTTCGATACCAAAGAGAATGCTTCTGGTAAGTCTAAAGTTTTAGGGAGCCATGTTGTTAAAAAGAAGTAATATTGTTACCTTCAATATTTTCTGGCAGTCCAAAAATCCTAATGTTATTGCGCCTAGATCTATTTTCCAGGTCATCCAGCTTTGTTTGTAAATGTGTATTTTGTTTCAGCAGAAACTCAATGTTGATTTCCTCTTCTTGGATTCTATTTTCCATGTCATTCACAGCTTCTTCTATGCCTGTCATCTGGATCTTCTGTTGTTGCAGGTCTATATGTAACAAGTCTATTTGTTTTGTAGTTTTTTCTATGAAGGTATCTATTTTAGTATCCATTTTATCCATCTTAGCAGTAAGTTGCTGGATTATAGTTATCAGAGACTGAAGTTCTTTCTTGATGCTGGAGTCTTGAGAATTTGTCTTACTGGAACTCATTTCAGACTGATAAACTGACAGGAAAATTTCCAAAGTGATTTCTGACAGGAATATTGTTAAAATTTCCTTTCTTTTTTAGATATAGTTCAAGAACAACATAAAACAAACATATTTAGAAAGAAAATTACTTCAAAAATTAATTTTTAAGTAATTAATTCCTGTCAGTGTAATGAAATTGGTGGAGCTGAAGAAATCTGCTGCTATCCTGTGTTCATCCTTGGCCACGCCCCCCCTTATAAGCTATTTCTTGATGATATATTTTTTCTATGGTTAGGTTCCCACTCAGATCTTAATGCTTTCATTAATAGTATCAGGGATAGCATCTCTTTCCTTGATTTTACTATTTCAGGCGTTGGTCAAGAAGTACAGTTTTTAGACATTACTCTGTCTATTGATGTCTTACATGACTATTTTTGTTCCACAGTTTATCGTAAAGACACCCTCAGAAACAATTACCTGGATTTCAACAGTCAACATCCCACCTTTATGAAAAAGAATATTATAAAAGGCCAGACAGCATGTTTTTTAGAGAATGTGAAATTCTCAAAGGCCTTTTGTTTAGAAAGAAACTACCCTGATGATTTCATCTTCTCTTGCTTTCAAAAAGTTTCCAGTTGCAGGCATTCTCACCACCAACCCATTTTAAAGTATGGGTTTACTAACTTTCCAGTTGCAAGCATTCTCACCACCAACCCATTTTAAAGTATGGGTTTACTAACATTCACAAAAATCAGGGCAATGACAGTTCTCATTTCCTACTATCAATCTGTTTGGATTCCAACAACATTAGACAATGTATCACACAACCTGAAGCATTATTAATGTAAACTAAAAACTCTGCAGAACTTTGGATCCCACCCCCACATTTTGTTTAAAAAAACTATGTCATTTCAATCTTTAGAACAAATGGTATAATTTATTGATTCCTGATAATGCATGCATGCTCTCATGTCATCATAGTGTTTGTTGTAAATACATTTTAGTGAAGATCACCTGTTTCTGTCAGTACAGAGTTTTACCCTAAAGTTTAAGGATGTATTCATTTGTGCTTTCACTTGTATAGTTTACATTGCGATTTGCTCTAACTGTGGATCATTCTACAGTGTTAAGACTATTTGTAAGCTTAGTGACAAAATAAAGGAACACTGCAGAGCTATTAGACTCTCTGACTTTAAAAACACTTTAGCCAAGCATAGATCTGTTCATTCCCATTTTTCATGTTTTAATTTTTCTGTTCCTTTTTTTTTGCTAAATATTTTATTAATTCACTTAGTTGACAAAAATATTACACAGAAAGATATACAGAAATTCCATTAGTTCAGCAAAAAAATACAAAATTGTCAAGAAATAACCATAAACAACCATAAACAATAACTCAATCAAAAAAAAAAAAAGGATTAACTATTTACACAAGTTGTCTACTAAAATAATTATAACTTCTAAGTATATCTAATTACATCAAAAATGAAATAGTGTCCACTTATTCAACAGTCTCTTTAATTTTGTCCAGGAATTTAAAGATGAAGCTATTCTAGTGGATTTTTGACCCTTGCTGGGTCAATTCCTAACTTTTTCAACCCCCTGTTATAAAGCATGCTTTGCACGCTTTTAGAGCTTGTAATTAACTCAACACAGCTCCTCGTGGTGTCCTGCAGAGTGATTCAAGCAGCAGAGAGTGAAAGAAGTGACTTTTTCTTGATATAAGTATATTTTTGTGGCTCTTCAAGTGTTTACTGTTTAGCGACTGCATTTTCGCCTGTTTGCTACTAGTTTACTGCCTTTAAAACTGCTTTTTTGTATCTGAACTGTTATTTGCACTTTAAAGTTTCCATTTGTTGCTAATTGTACCTGTAGGCTACACACTCAAGTGCGCTAGCAGATTTAAAGCATTTATAAGCATTTATTGACTGTCTCTCTACTGTCTGTAAAAAAAAAAAAAAAAAAAAAAAAATCTCTTGTTTCCCGCTTTTACTGAGCTAGAATAGTCCAGTATCAGAGCTTGCTGATCTCTGGGCTTTGTCTTGGTTCCTGTAACTGTTCCATATCCATACTTGGGAAAGAGTAAGCTTCTTTGTTCACCAGTGGGAGTGGGGAGCACTGAGCAAGCCTATTTGCCTATTTGCCCATTTTGGAGTGGTCTCAGCCAGTAACTAGTAGTCGATTGGCCATTTTGGGTCAATTCCTAACTTTTTTCAACCCCCTGCTATAAAGCACGCTTTGCACTTTTAGAGCTTGTAATTAACTCAGCACAGCTCCTCGTGGTGTCCTGCAGAGTGATTCAAGCAGCAGAGAGTGAAAGAAGTGACTTTTTCTTGATATAAGTATATTTTTGTGGCTCTTCAAGTGTTTACTGTTTAGCAACTGCATTTTCGCCTGTTTGCTACTAGTTTACTGCCTTTTTGTATCTGAACTGTTATTTGCACTTTAAAGGTTCCATTTGTTGCTAATTGTACCTGTAGGCTACACACTCAAGTGCGCTAGCCGATTTAAAGCATTTATAAGCATTTATTGACTGTTTCTCTACTGTCTGTAAAAAAAAAAAAAAAAAAAAAAAAATCTCTTGTTTCCCGCTTTTACTGAGCTAGAATAGTCCAGTATCAGAGCTTGCTGATCTCTGGGCTTTGTCTTGGTTCCTGTAACTGTTCCATATCCATACTTGGGAAAGAGGAAGCTTCTTTGTTCACCAGTGGGAGTGGGGAGCACTGAGCAAGCCTATTTGCCCATTTTGGAGTGGTCTCAGCCAGTAACTAGTAGTCGATTGGCCATTTTGGGTCAATTCCTAACTTTTTTCAACCCCCTGCTATAAAGCATGCTTTGCGTGCTTTAGCACGATTTAGCACGGAGTTGCCACAGGAGCACACAAGAGCAGCGGCGGTTAATCAAGGTTAAACTATTCAGGCTACCTAAAGTCCACTCTTCATTTTTCCCCTTAGAACAGCTCTTCTTAAACTCTGCTTGTAATCTAACCAGCCTATTCTCTATCTGAAAAGGTTAGCTCTACTAGATTTCAAAGTAGTCTATTTCTCTATCTGGAAAGCTTAGCACTTGCTCCTAAAGAACTTTTTACTCAGATATAGCACTTTTTTATACATAGTACCCCACCAGCCTAAAACCCCTTTTTAGATCACCCACACCCCTCGAAGTTGTTTTCTAACCCAATTACACAAAGTTTTGTTTTTTTTCCCTTCTAGCATGTCGGGGGGTCAGTTACTAGCATCCTCTTCTGCCCAGTTGGTGAATCTGGGAATATTGAGGCAATGTTACAATTGCCTCATGTACACAGACAACCCTCTCCTCCTCCCACATAACACAAATACTTGCGAGAGATGCAGCTATTTAGCCAAACTGGAGGCTGAGCTCTCTCAACTCAGGACTGGTAATACCAGACAGGAGGAGAAGGCAACTACACACACCACAAAACCAGCCTCACATAATGCTACCACACCACTGAATCAAACACATAAACACACAAAGACATACTCGGAGGCTCTGAGTAAAAATTTACCTAAACAGCAGAGGCCTCCAAAGCAGACACCTAAACAACTGCTACCTCAAGACACCCCACAAGCAACACATAAACCACAAAATCAGTGTGCAAAGCAGTCACAGCCCTTAAGGCCAAATACAACACCAAACATACTTGTCATAGGTGACTCCATAGTCAGACACACTGACGTCCCACTCACCAGGCTGAACAAGGAGAGGGTCACAGTAAGCTGCCTATCGGGCGCTAGAATCCGCCACATAACACAAGCACTCGGGTCACTCCACGGCAAGTACAAATATGACACAGTCATTGTCCATGCTGGTGTGAACGACCTGAGACGTACCTCCCTGGACTACATGAAAAGAGACATAGAGGAGCTCTCTGATTATGTAGCCCAGGCAGGTATGACCCTGACCCTGAGCTGTATCTTTCCTTTACCAAGAATGATGCCACAATATAGAGACAAAATGATCAGCTTTAAAAATTGGCTTAATGTCTGGTGTCATTCAAAGGGGATCCAGTGTCTGTCTGCCTGGGATGACATGCTTGACAAGCCACGCTGCCATGAGGGATGGCTTGCACCTGTCACCCCTGGGATTCCGGATATTGGCTAAGGCTCTTGCCCCCCCATAGTGCCTTTTTTAGGCAAGGCTCAAATTCTAAACCTACCACTCTAGAAAAAAAATGGGAAGAAACTGAGGGTAATGCTGCTCAATGCCAGAAGTCTAAATCTCAAAATGCACGCACTCGAGGCCCTTCTCAGTATGGAGAACATCGACGTCTGTGCTGTAACTGAAACCTGGTTCAAGGCTCCTGAGAGCACCCTGGCACTATTAGGTTTTACCTCATATCATGCGTTCCAGCCCCAAAACCCGGACCACACCACAAAAGGAGGGGGTGTATCCATATTCATAAAGGATACTCACACCTTCAGGTTGGTGGCAATGCACGAAGCTTCGGAAACCATCCAGGTGCAACTAACCATAGGCAAAACTGCTCTACAAATTGTAGCATGCTACAGGCCACCCTCTCAAACTCAGGAACCCCACACAGCCTTCCTGAAGACACTGGAGGGTATAAATGTATCTCTACACACCATCATATTGGGTGACTTCAACTACCCGAATATAGACTGGGAACATTACTCAAGCCCTAACTTTCTAGCCCAACGGTTCCTGGAGTTCATAAATTCAAATGCCATGGAACAGCTAGTCACTGTTCCCACGAGAGGAGAAAATATACTAGATCTCATTATCACAAACATGGGGAGAAAATGCTCCACACCGGAAGTATATCCCTCATTGGTGAGATCTGATCATAAACTAATCTCACTGGAAATCCACATCCCGCCCCCACCCCAAACAAAAAAAAACCACAGTGAAGAACTTCTCTAAAGCAAACTTCACACTACTCAAGACTGGTGTGGTATCCTTCAAGGCCCCTGAGCCAGTGGAAACCACAACCCAAGCTGTGGAAGCCCTTACAAATGCCTTCTATGAACACCTCCAGGACTGCATGGATCAGGCAATCCCAAATAAAACCAAGACTCTTTTCACAAAGGGCAAACGTCCAGTCTGGTGGACCCCAGCCATTAACAAACTTTACAATAAGAGGAGAAAGCTATTACATGATAGAACAAAATCCATAAAAGGGAAGTCACCCCTGATCATTATTAGTAAAAAAATACGAGCACTCATAAAATCAACTAAGGCCAATTTTGAGAGAAAAATTGCCATGGATTCAAAGGACAATCATAAGGCCTTTTTCAGCTATGTTAGGAACCTGGGTGGAAACTCCCAGATATGCGCAGAATTAGTCCAAAATGATACAAATATCACTGAACCCACAGACATTGCCAACATACTGGCAGACAGGTTTACTGCAAACCACCCCCCTCTCCCCCCCTAAAGGAGAGATAACTATCCCAGCGGAGTGTAGCCTCCCAGACATCTCAAATGCGCAGGTGAAAGCTGCTCTCTCTAAAGCTAAAAACACAGCATCAATGGGACTGGATGGTGTCCCCGGCTGTGTGCTACACGAGCTAAATGAGGAATTAAACCCGCACATAAGGCAGCTGTTTAATCTCAGCCTTACCACAGGATACGTGCCCAAGGAGTGGCGTACAGCAACTGTGGTCCCACTCCACAAAGGCGGTGCCTCTACGGACCCTGGTAATTACCGCCCCATAAGCTTAACAAGTCTAGTCTGCAAAGCTATGGAGAGGATCATAATGGAGCTCATAAACAAAGATATAGGAGACTTGCAGACATTGGACCCAACCCAGTTTGGCTTCATCAAGGGCAGATCATGCCTTTTGAACTTGGTTGACTTCTTCGAAACAGTCACCAAGGCCATTGATGAGGGAAAGGCAGTCCACACAGCCTACCTTGACCTTGCAAAGGCCTTCGACACAATACCCCACTCGGGTATTGTAGAAAAACTTACCAGCTTAAATGTAAACCCATATGTCACAAGATGGGTTGCAAACTGGCTTAAGGACAGAACCCACAGGGTTAGAGTTGCTGGCGCTATGTCAGACTCCAAGCCGGTCACAAGTGGTGTCCCACAGGGTGGTCCTTGGCCCCTATTGTTTGGCATCTACTTCTCAGAAGTACAGGCCAACATGGGAGGACTTTGGCTGACAAAGTTTGCAGATGACTGCAAACTGGGCGCCATAGTGGAAAGTGCATCGGACACGGATATCCTTCAGAAGGGACTCACGGAAGCAGATAGCCATGGCCTGAAGTTAAACACCAAAAAATGTATAGTCATACCCTTCGGGAAAAACAAGGTAACCCCAAGCTACCATATAGGCGGCAACCCACTAAGCACAGAAGAGGTTATCAGGGACCTGGGGACCCAGGTTGACAGTGGCCTTTCTTTTGACACTCACGTTGCTAAAGTGGTTAGAAAGAACTTCTACATTGCCCACCTGATCATGAAGGGATTCACATCCAGATCTAGTGAGGTCATTGTTCCCCTGTACTCTTCACTTATCAGACCAATGATCGAGTACAATGCCCCATTCGGGATGTATCTCACCCGACATCTGCAGCAATTGGAGAGACCCCAAAAGTTCCTCACCAAAAGGATAAAGGGACTCCAAAATCTGTCATATGCTGCCAGATTGAAGAAACTCCAGCTCTATTCAGTCGCATACCGTCTGCTCAGAGGTGACATGTGCCTGACATACAAGGCCATGTCCAACCCGGAATTAATGGACATGCTCCACCTCAGAAAATCCAAATCCACCAAAACCACTAGAGCAAGCGACTTAAACGTTAGCACGGATATAAATAGGACGTGCTGGAGGGATAGATTTATCACTCAGAGACTCCCTATGCTGTGGAATAAAATCCTAGTCCATGTGAGGCAGAGCACCTCGCTGGCTCTGTTCAAGAGAAATCTTGACCTGTGGATGGGAGATCGTAGGTTTACCCCGGGAATCATCTCTGTGTCACTGCTGGACAGAGGCACAACAAACTAATGGGCACAGTATTTTTTCATATAAGGGGTGGCGTAAGCCACAAAACTTTGGGCTAGGCTTATAAATGCCTTAGGGCAGATAGCCTAGTATAAACCTATGAACCTATGAACCTAATAGTTAAGATTTCCACTTGACAAGTTTCCATTGCAATATTAAAGAATTTTTTCATAGTTGGTGTAGTAGTTTTCTTCCAAAATTTTGTTACTTTTCTTGCTATTGTAAAAAGTGTCCAAAGAAGAGGGTGATCAATTTTTTTAACACAAGAGGACACTGGTGCATTGAACAGAATTAATGATTTATTTAGATTGAATTTATCATTAAATAAAGCCCGTAAATAGAGTTAACTTTACTCCAAAAGGGATTAATAATGTTACATTCATAAAACACATGTTGCCAATATCTAATCCACATCTCCAGCAACCATTTTTTTAGAAATCAATTGTATTTTATGAGGTGTAATAAATGCTTTATGCAAAAATTTCCATGAGAAAAGCCTCCATCTCAGTGAAGATGAAGTTTGAATTGAAGATGTTCAAATCATTTTTTTCACTCCCACATGGATAACAGTATTAATAGTTGCAAAATATTCCCAATAGTTATCTCTACAAAAATCCATCTTATTTTTTTTCACTTCTATGAATTCTACAAAGACTACCTTTCTCCAGAATACCATGAAAAGTAGAATATATCAACTATTCTATTGATTTAGGAATCTCATTTTTAATAGAACTTTGCATTAAATATATCCTATTCTCTAAAGTATATCTGCAATTTTATATATCCAGCCATAGATCTGAACTTAAGTTAAATTTGTATATAATATGATCTAGTGAAAGCATTTTTTTCATTATCCATTAATTGAAACCAAAATGTTAACTGTTTATCTTTAAAAGTATTCATTAAAATGTATTAAAAGTAATAACAGCATTTTGAGTATATGCTAGTGGAACAATTAAAAAAAAAATCCAAACTGTGTATTCTGGAGTTTTATATATAAGATTTTTGAAATTAGTGACTGTCATGACAATACAAGTTGAATTAATTAATAATTTTTGTTTAGCAAGCATATGATCTTTTAACAACCAAAGAAAACTATTATAGATTTTGTTATTGCTATTAACATTTAATTGATTATTTTTTGTGATTATATATTCTTGTATATCTTTCCATTTAGCAGTGTAATTTTTATTTATCCATAAAATAATTGTTTTAATCATTGCTGATCAAGAGTATAAATCTATATCAGGCAAACTTATCACACCATTTAACCAGGTATGATGATGATGCTTAACTGCTAGCCTACATTTATTGGGGTGCCAAAGAAATACGAGTATTAAAATACTGAAATATTTTACATATTGTTTAAGAATAGGAAGAGCTAAGGATTAAATTATATATAATACTGTACGTAATATTATCATTTTTATAATTAATAATCTCTCATCCATTGCAAAAAGAAAATTATTCCACTTTGTTATGAGGACCTTGATCTTTTCTAATATTTCACTGCATATTTTGAGTGTTTTTTGAAATGTTGGTGACACAAGAATTGGTACACAATATTTTTGTCTTATTTTCATTAAATTTTAGACCTGAAATAGACTGAAATGTTTTGATAATTTTAAATAGATTAATAAGGGAGTTTGTATTGTCACTTAATGTAAGTAGGACATCATCAACAAATAAAAGTGGCTTTGAAAATAAATTACTTCCAAACTGAATTCCTTTAATTTCAGGATTGTTGATAATGTAATTTGCAAAGGGTTCCATAACTAAGGTAAACAATAATGGTAACAGTGGACAGCCTTGTTTTGTGCCCTTATTTATGGGAATTGATTAAGATAGATATGAACCAGTTTTTATATAGGCTAGTGATTATTCATATATAATATTGATACACTGTTGAAAATGAGTAGGGAAATTACATTCCTGTAATACCAGGAGAAGATAATCCCAACTGACTATATCGAAGGCACAACTAATATCTAAACTTACTAATGTTAACTGTTCCTTTACATTATTAGTATAATCAGTGATGGATAAAATTCTTTTAATATTATCATAGGCATTCCTATTTTTTATTAAACCAGTTTGATCATTATTAATTAAATGAGGTAAAAACAGTTGAATTATATTTGCTTTAGTGGACATGAATAATTTATAGTCCACATTTAACAAAGAAATAGGTATATAGAAAATACATTCTGTTGTGTCCTTATCAGATTTTAAAATGGGAGAAAATCGTGTATACTTCCATGAAGGAGGTACTGTTTTTAAACTTTTAGCTAAGTGAAAACTTGTAAAAGAATAATTAAAACAGTTTTAGGCATCAATTTATAAAGTTCTGGTATTATTCCATCATTGCCTGGTGCTTTGTTAGTTTTTAATTTAGATATTTGTTTAGTAAGTTCAGACATTGATATGGGTTTCTTTATTAGTTCCAAATGCTGCTTTGTTAATTTATTTTTAGTATATTTAATAACAAATGCTTTAATTACCTCTTGGGACTCCCTAACAAATTCATCTTGATTGATTTTTTTGAAAGTGTGAATTAAACTCTGTAAGTATATCTCCTATAGCAGTAACTTTTTTCTTTTTAGCCTTACTATATATCTCTCTAACTTAAGTTGATTTTATAACCATTTCATTTCTAATGGTTAGTCTATGTAAGGATTTGGGATTAGTAAAATCATTTATTAATTTCATTTTCTCCATGTTAATTTTAACATTGTGATTTAAGATTTCTAAATACTTACTTTGTAATTCATTTAACCTTTGTGAATGTGTACTATAATTTGTTTGCCATTCTAATCTTAACTTATCGATTTTTTTCTTGTAAATCCTTTAGGTTTTTATCCCATTGCTTTCTTTTTAAAGAGTACAAGTTTGCAATTCTACCATATAAATATTCTTTCAGAGCGTTTCACGTATACACATCGGATGTATCATTTGTGTTATTAAATTCTAAATAATTTTGAATCTCTTTGTTCAAATATTCTTTAAACTCTTTTATGTTTGTAATGTAGGCAGGAATTATTTTAATATGAATGCTACTGCTGTGATTCATATAATGATCAAAAGTGATGGCATTATGATCCGAAATCGGACAAGAAACAGTTTTAACTTTATCTACATTATTGATCAAATCATTTGAAAAAAGGACTCTATCAATTGTGGATTGCGATCCATGTCTATCTGAAAAATGAGTAAAAACAGAATCTTTAATCAAATGTTCAGTTGAATCTTTAATACTTAGAGTATTAATAAAGTTTAGTAAAGCTTTAGCAGGTGCTGAGATTTTGCATTTCTCCTTGGTGTTTGAGTCATTATCATGTAGTATACAGTTAAAGGCACCAGCAATGACAAAACTTCCCTTAGAATATTGTAAGATCAAGTCTAAATGTGATTTAGCAGTTTTAACCCCTAATGCAGGAATCCAATGTAGATTAACTAAAGAATATACCCTTTTGTTTAATAAAATATTGACTAAATAAAACATGCCTTTTTCATCATTATACGTATTTAAAATATGTGGTAAAGGCAATGAATTGTTCCATAAGATAGATACTACTCTTTTATGCATAACATGAGAACTAGTTAAAAACTGTATATTGTTTGTAGTTGATTCTTGTAACATCTTTTGATAAAAGATGAGTTTCTTGAACAAAAACAATTTGTGGAGAGAATAATTTTAAATATCTATGAAAACTAGCTCTCTTATTCCCATTATTAAGTCAATTTATATTTATTGATAAATATTTTAAACTTGTCATCTATTTAAATCCAAAGTTGTTCCATATGCGGATATCTGTAATGTATACTGGAGAATTTTATATGTTCCACTAGAAGAATGATTTTAACTTGAGAGGAATACACTGTAACTTAACATTTTAAGTGTAAACAGATACCAGATTAAAAATATCAAAAATTGAAAAAAAATAACATTCTAACAAACCAACCTTTCATGGAGTAAACAACTCTGGACATAGCCTGAGTAACTGTCTAAGCCATGCTAGCCCTCAAAGGAAGCAGAGATAACTCAACTCCACTATTCAAGTTCTATATTTAACTTAATATATTTGTTAAATAAAATTAGAGTTATTTACGCTATTATGTTTATATTTAAGAAACTCTCATAATTATTTAAGCTCTATCAAGATATGAACAGATATGAAAATAGAAGTATTATCTCATACAAATAATAACCAAATATAAAGATATTGAATAGGTATTTGAGTAATGTATATAATTTATGTTGTACTTAATAAACAAGAAGAATATGACCATAGCTTTAGCTGTAAGTGAAATCTAATGAGATTAATTGACTCAAGTAATAGAGTTTGAATATTAAATAGACTAAAAAAATCATTGTTGTTATTCTTCAGACTTTTAGATTACTTAGACCAGTAATAAATGCATTGTTTAATTTTTATATTACTCTATGAATTCCTCTGTGATTTAGCTATGAGTGTCATTTGATATAATAGATCATAAATTGAAATTCCAACACACAAACTAAAATTATCACTAAAGAAAGGGGGAAACAGAGGAAGGCATATAAGTCATGGCTTTCGCAATTACAATCACTTAGTAACAGAATACCAGTAAGGTCATCTTGGTATATACATGCAAGCTTATACTGTGACTAAGAAAATGATATTTCAATTATTACTATGTTGAACTGTTAGGTCAGAAATACTAGAAAAAATCTTTACTTCTCACAACAAATACTAGACATAATAATACTACTGCAAGATATGAGTGAAACTCTGTGTTACAAAAATGTGTCATTGATGACCTAGCGACAATTACAATCATCTCAAGTGCGTACTTAATCAATCTAAATAATTCAGATCACCATGAGTTTATGGAAATTAGAAATATATGATTTAGTAACATAATAAACATAAAAAAAATAGTATTTTTTTATTAGGAGAGGTTTTAACAAAAGGAAGATAGGAAACTAACCACATCCAAAGCATCAGTCTGAAAGCATCCAAACATCTGGAATATGAATCATGCCCAGAAGAGAGCCATTAAAGATAGGAGACTCCAGCGACTCAGGCTGTACATATCAAGCCTCATAAATATTTCCATTAATGACAAAAATTTCAAAAATTTCAAAAATTTAACAGTGTATTTGACTGACACACAATATGAATAACCAACAAGCTGAGTGTCATACAAAAGTGACGTTGATTTATATTTTTCCTTTTTTCCTTCCTCCCCTTCCCTATTCTCTACTTTTTCTTTTTATTTCTTTCCCTCCCTTATTCCTTTGTTCTTCCCTCTTTATTCTCCCCTACAATACTTCTCCTAAGAAAAATAACAAAAGACTTATCATAGAAAGTTTAAAATGGCATTACATAGACACAAGGATCTATATTATACGACTGAAACTTTAGTTAGTCAAATAACTAAAGCTCGATCATTAAATGCTGAAGTCCCAAAACCATGAACAACAGTTTCCACACAGGGAAACAATGCCATTGTCCCAATTAAAAAAAAAGCATTAAACACAAATCAAGTGAGGGGCTTCACCACCCACACACCCTGATGTGGCGGGCTGTACCCCCCACACCCCCTAACTAAATATAACAACTCTGAGATGGCTCCACATTGTAGAAAGGGCAACATCCATGCAACAGCCAAACTAACTGTTTCCCTCTGTGGAAACTGCCATTCGTGGTTTTGCGACTTTGACATTTAGTGATCAAGCTTTAGTTATTCAACTAACTAAAGTTTTGATCATATAATATAGACCTAGACACAAAGGGTATCAGATATTAGCACGCAGTCAGTATACTTTATCTGAAAAAAAGACAAGATTTACTGTGTATTCAGTAAAAACAAATTAATTACATATGCTTAGAAATATCTGGTGGCAAGGTAAAGAGGCAGCAAGGCTCATTTGTCAACAATAACTACAGGAAGATCAGCAATTCATCCCAGTGAGAACACAAGGTATAGATTTGCAGAATTGTAAGGTCCAGTCATGTATGAGAATAACATAATGCATGTTAAACAAATATCACTAGTGCTTTGAGCATTCATTATAATAAATAGGAATCAGGAGTATAAGGGGGTGTATCCAACATATCATCAATACAAGACACCTCTGCAAATACAATGCTGTACAAAGGTGAGCCCTGGTGTGCATTTCTTCTACAGCAAGATCAAACACCTGTAGGATAATGAAATTAGATGATATATATATATATATATATATATATATATATATATATATATATATATATATATATGAGGACACCATCATTATTACAAAGTTCTGTTTCTATTCTGTATTATTTTTGTTAACACTTATTAATAATACTTTTTTATTATTATATACAAAACCCATGGCTGTCAGTGACCCCGATGACTCACTGTTGACTAGTGCTCCAGGGGAGAAGAAAAAAACTGCTGGCTGCAAAGACATGAATGCAAGGGTGCCCTTTCACAAACATTGCCAATCTGCTTACATTTTGTGCAGACTTTAGAGTATACTGTGCTGTTAGGCGACTGTAGGAATGATGTAACTGTAGTCTACAAACTTTCATGTCCTCTTTAACCAAAACAATGGACCTGATTAACAGTTACAGTTTCAGAAAGTGTGGTTGCTTTTAAAAAGGACTTAGCAGTGATTTGTGGTTACTATTTGTTTTGTTGTATAGCAGAATGGCTTTAAATGAGGCAGTCACATTTATTGATGTGATTTGAGATTTAGATGTCTTAACTGTTCTTTCCATGTCCATTTTAACCAAAATATCCGGATATATCTGTCCTCTTAAGGACACCAAAACTTTGAGGAGAGAGGTCAATGTTGGTTCTGGGTGATGATTCAAATTTGATATTTATTTTTTCTCCTTCCCCTTCTCCTTTTCCTTTCTTTTTATATATTTTAGCTTTTGTGCAATGTTTACCACCAAAACCATTCTTATAAACATGGTCAAAAACAGATGACTGCAAAGGATTCCCATAGGTCACATGCTTTTGTATAACTCTAAACAACTTCTGGGTTTTAATGAATTTCTGTTATATCTCTTAAAAGCCCTTGAGTGCTATATTTCAACAATATTTTTTTTCTATACATACAATTAATGAAATGCAGTGCTCGGAGCATAAATTATTTTTGAAACTGACATGTATAGCATCTCAATACATGTACGTTTTCCATTAACACATTTACAAGAAGAATAAATTCTAGCACACTGTGAGCTCCATCTACAAAGAAATGTAGACACTGTAAGACATTATATCTAAAGTTCAAGAGATGTCAAGTTATTTAAAATATTTCTTTAAATTATATCTAAAGTTCAAGAGATGTCAAGTTATTTAAAATATTTCTTTAAATTATATCTAAAGTTCAAGAGATATCAAGTTATTTAAAATATTTCTTTAAATTACAATACATGTGATAAAGTCAGCCATTCAAACCTTTATGATCCACTTTCAAATAGTATCAATGTCTGGAATCTATTGCTTAAAATTATGATAGGTCATCTATATATTGTAATACATCTAACAGTCATTTAACTAGAATATGAATATAGTTGTTTTACCATTTTCTTCTCTTCTTTCCTCCCTACTGCTCCCCTCTCTTTCCTTCTGCTGAAATGTTCCAACTTCTGCGGATTATTAAGCATACAGTCTTCTACCAGCTTATCTCAAATTTTCCTTATCAATCCCACCCCCTCATGGAAGTGCAAGGTACTCAGTGACACACCACACTAGCTGACATCATTATTTGCCTCAGGAAACTGGAGTTGATGTTTAAATGTTAGGTAAGAAGCAGTTAAAATACAAAGAACAGGTTGAGCCCATACTTATTGTTCAGTCATACTCTTGTAAGCTCAAGAAGTTACCTTTTCACTATCATTTAACGTCAAAAAAATACACAGACAGATAATCGATTGTCCCCTGAAGAGCCCCAAACCAGCAGCAAACACGAATGTCATCCTTTCAACCAAAGCACAAGAGAATTTGCCAAACTACACATTAACCACATACCTCTGTGAGAACAGAAAGCACCGCTTCAAAGCAAGCTTCCAGTAAACCCTAAACCGATCCATCTATCCTTCCCATGCGGGAGCCCAGCACTCACCATGCCCTAGACAGCTTAGACATTCAAATCAAGGGAACCACAGAAAATCACCACAGATCTTTACCACTGCTCATCAAACTGCATAATTCAACTCTTCAGGCGGGAAGTCAGAAGTGGTTCAAATACAAAAAAATACAAAAAAAAAAACACAGCTTGAGCCTGTATTTAGTGTTCAATCAGACTTCTCTAGGCTTGAGAAGTTACCTTTTCACTATTATTTGACTACAAAAGCTCACACAGACTCAAGAGAAGAGATAAAAATAAAAAAAAGAAAAAAGGACCGACAATCGATCATCTTATAAAGAGCCCCAAATCAGCAGTAAACATGAATGCCGTTATTTTAGTTAAAGCTTAAGAGAATTTGCCAAAGTACACATAAACTATACATCCCTGTGAGAACAAATAACATTCCTTTAAAGTGAGCTTCCAGCATACCCAATACTCACCTATCTATCTTTTCCATGCAGAAGCCTAGCATTCACTATTTTTTTGACAACCGAGACATTCAAATCAAAGGAACCACGGCAAATCACCACAACTCTTTATCACTGCCCATCAAACTGTATCAATCAGCCTTTCTCAACACAACATATAGCAATCTACCACACCATCCAGAAGACTACAAAACATTAACCCCATAACAAGAACAACCATGTCCCTCTTCTTTTCTAGGAAAAACAAAAGGAAGATAGGAAACTCACCTCATCCAAAGCATCAGTCTGAAAGCATCCAAACATCTAGAATATGAATCATGCCCAGAAGAGAGCCATTAAAGATAGGAGACTCCAGCGACTCAGGCTGAACATATCAAGCCTCATAAATATTTCCATTAATGACAACCAAAGGGACCATTACAACTAAGAAAGCCAAAACTCTAAGCTTATACTATAATAAAACAAATTAGAACAAAATAGTGCCCCTACAAAAAACACAGCAGAAACACAAAGAAAAACTTATAAGGGCTGGGTAGGGGGGAAAAATATAAAGGAAATACTAATGCTTAAAAATGTAATAAGATATTATGAAAATGTTATTGCCACATTCTTACAAGGCAATTAGCATTATTACAGTGCTAGCCTTAACAATATGATGAGTGAGATGGCTATATGCTTTTCATATACCTAGATACTTCAGAGCATAATTCTGGAAATGTTAAATAATAATAATCTTTAAACAGAATTAGATCATCTTAAAAAAGGGGTTGCCTTGTATTTGCAGGAATATGAAGAGAGAAGAGTAACTTAATGAAATAATTAGTGTTGTGGAGAATATATCTAAAAGTCAAGGAGAATCAAGGATTAATAATTATGAGAAAAACAAAATATTATTACATACAATCATTGGATATTCACTTCTCTTTCACTTTTATTTTCTTCTTTTGTGTTTTCCAACTATTATTTTCAGCCAGTCTTTTCAATGAACTGTTGCTCCACTCCATTTCTTCAGCTTGATCTGTTTTTTGTTCAATTATTTTATGGTGTGAAGGAACTCCTTTATTTTGGGTATTACTGTGGAGGAATAGTCATTATCGAACTGGATTGCTTTTCCATCTATTGTAATGGGTGACTTTGACCAAGTTGTCATTAAAATCAATTCTTTGTCAAGTGATGAAAGAAAATCTCACAATAGCTGATCTAGGAGGAGAATTTTTGTTAGAATGAGACACTGTGAGAGATCTGTGTGCTCTCTCAATTCCATAAAACATTCCTTTAGTTAGTTCAAGCACATTAGGTAGCCAGGAGGTAATAATTTATCATATCGTCTCCTTCAATTTTTTCTGGAAGACCAAAAATTCTTATATTGTTTCTGCGAGATCTGTTCTCTAAATCATCCTGCTTGGCCAGTAAAAAGTGTTTTGTTTTAACAAAAATTCAGAGTTATTTTCACCTTCTGACAGTCTTTTATCCTTATCATTTAGAGATTCTTCTATTCCAGAGATTTCAAATTTTTGCTGAGGTTTCTAATTTTTCTGTTCTTGTGAAAGTTGTTGTGTCTTTTGGTGACATCAATAACTTGCTTGAGGTTAAGGAACTACAGTGGCAAGTCAGTTTGCATGCTAACATGCCCCCTGAACTGAGTGGTAATTTAAACATAAAATGTTTACTCAAATGGATTAGGTAGCTCATGGTATCCACATTGTGAGCAGAGCTTTCTCTCTTGTATCTTAGTCTGTTTACTTTTGAATTTTCACTCACTCATATTTGAATATGGAAAGATTTCTGATGAAGTGTGATAAATAAAGAAGGAAAGTGCTCAAATCAGAAATTTGTTTTTCAGTTCTTTTCCTTCCTTCGTTAAGAGGATTTTTATTTTATATAATGTTCAGTAGTACCTCTTGGATAGTTTTATTATATATAACATGCCCCCCCACCCCCCAGTAAGGAAACCTCCTTAAAAAAACTTCTCCAAAGCCAACTTCATGCTATTGAAGTCAGAAGTGACAAACTTCACAACACCCATGCAGACGGGTTCTGGAAGTTCGAGTGCAGAATCCTACACTAAGGCACTGTACGAGCACATCCACTCGTGCATGAATTATGCCATCCCAAATAGAACCAAGATGCTCTTCTACAAAAAAAGGAAGCCAATCTGGTGGTCCCCTGCTATAAACAAACTATACAACAGAAGGAAGAAACTGTTGCAGGAAAGAGGAAAATCCCAGGATGCAAAAATCTCCCTCACTAGCCTCAGTAAGGAGCTGAGATCCCTCATAAAATCCTCAAAAGCTAGTTACAAAAATAAAATTGCCAAAGATTCCAAAGACAACCGCAAGGCATTCTATAATTATGTCAAGAATCTAAACCGGCAATGCTCAGATCTGCTCTGAGCTACAACAGAATGGCATTAAATATACTCATCCCAATGATATTGCCAATATCCTGGCAGATCGATTTAGTGCCAACTTCACCCCCCTCTCACCCCCTAAAGGGCCCATCTCAATACCAAAAGATTGCCAAATTCTGATAATCACAGCAACCCAGGTAGAAACCGCACTCTCCAAAGCTAAGAATACAGCATCCATGGGACCAGATGACATCCAAGGCTGTGTACTACATGAACTACAAAATGAAATGGTACCTCATCTAAGTGTCATGTTTAATCATAGCCTCACCTCAGGCTTCGTGCCCACTGAGTGGTGCACAGCTACAGTTATCCAGCTCCACAAGGGAGGATCTGCCTTGGATCCCAGGAACTACTGTTCCATCAGTCTGACAAGCCTGATCTGCAAGGGCATGGAACGCATTATCATGGAACTTATAAACAAAGACATTGGCAACCTTCAAACACTGGATCCCACCCAGTTTGGGTTTGTGAAGGGCCGATCTTGTCTCCTGAATCTGACTGACTTCTTCGAATCAGTCTCCAGAGCTGTGGATGAGGGTAAGGTAGTCCACACAGCCTATCTGGACCTCGCCAAGGCCTTCGACACCATCCCCCACTCTGGAATCATAGATAAACTTACTAAGCTGGGCATAAATCCCTATGTCACTCGATGGGTTGCCAACTGGCTTACTGACAGGACCCAGACTGTAAAAGTAGCCGACTCCAAATCCAGCTCCAGACAAGTGGAGTACCTCAGGGTTCAGTCCTGGGACCACTCTTGTTTGGCATCTACTTCTCTGAAGCACAGGCCAGCACTAAGGGACTCTGGCTAACAAAGTTTGCAGATGACTGCAAACTGGGAGCCATTATTGAATCCCCAAATGATGTGGATATTCTATAAAAAGGCCTTACAGAAATAGATGCCTGGTGCCAGAGCCATGGGCTCAAGCTTAATGCCAAGAAATGTATAGTTATCCCCTATGGAAAAAAACATGTACCCATGAATTACCACATAGGTGGCAGGATGCTGAACATCGAAAGTGTGATGAGAGACTTAGGCACACAGGTGGACAGTGGTCTCACTTTCGAAAACCACATCGCCACAACAGTCAGGAAATCCTTCTATGTGGCACACCTCATCACTAAGGGCTTTTCATCCAGAAAAAAGGAGGTCATTGTCCCATTATACTCATCCCTCATTAGACCCATTATAGAGTATAATGCCCCATTTGGTATATACCTCACAAGACATCTGCAACAGCTGGAAAGGCCACATAAATACCTCACTAAAGGAATCACAGGCCTAAAGCAGATGCCATATGCTAACCATCTAAAAAAACTCCAGCTATACTCTGTGGCATATCGTCTACTCAGAGGTGATCTCTGCTTAACATACAAGGCCATGTCAAACCCTGAGCTGTTGGACATGCTTCACTTAAAGAAATCCCAATCCCTCAGAGCCACACACTCCAGGGATCTAAACCCTGTCATCACAATGAACAAAACATGTTGTAGGGATAGGTTCCTGACCCAGAGACTCCACATACTCTGGAATAGACTGCCCATACATGTCAAGGAGAGCACCTCATTGGCCCTCTTCAAAAGGAACCTTGATGATTGGATGGGAGATAGGAAATTCACCCCAGGGATCATGTCAGCCACCCTGCTAGACAGGGGCCCAGAGAAGTAAATATTGTGGGAAGAAATATCCAGGGAATTGGGAATTGTTATGGCTAGGCTTGCATAGGCCCTAGGGCCGATAGCCTAGTACCAACCTATGAACCTATATCTCTCTCTCTCTCTCTATATATATATATATATATATATATATATATATATATATATATATATATATATATATCATACTAAACAAGCAACTATTACCAAAGAAAATCCTGGGTGAATGCACTGGAAGAACCACACAAGAGCCAGGGATCAATTTGCGCACTTTCATTCATAATTTTATTAATGCATCAAACTTCTTCAGAAATGTAAGTCATAGCATTCCAATCTAGGCTTATATACATTTATGTACAGTGTAACCCTCTTACATGCATGCTTGTAATGGGGCTGAGTTGGTCATTTGATCCATTTCAGCATGCATTTTATGTTTAGACTTTCATTTAATCGAGGGGGGTGTCAGCCTTAAGCTCAATTTGCCATTTTAGTTATTTTACCTCTAGGGGGTGCTGGATTCACCAGTGAAGGTGGTAACTTTATACAGGAATGAGAACTTGAAACTGGGGGAAGGCCTACAGTGCATTGCGTGTCTCGCTAATGCATTGGTAGAGTCAGCTCGGCATATTGCATGATAGTGTTTGATTACAGTTGTTGCTGCTAAGGATGGCACAACCAGGTGTTAGGTTTAGGAGGTAACTACTTTTTCACATAGAGCCATGTAGGTTTGGATACTTTTTTTCCTTAATAAATAAAATCATCACTTAAAAAGTGCATTTGGTGTTTACTTGGGTTATCTTTGTCTAATATTTACATATGTTTGATGATGTGAAACATTTAAGTGTGACAAACATGCTAAACAATAAGAAATCAGTAAGGGGCAAATACTTTGTCATTGCACTGTCTGTGTGTGTGTGTGTGTGTGTGTGTGTGTGTGTGTGTGTGTGTGTATATATAATAGCCATTTCTCCCTCCCATATAAAACACGTGATCCTGGTATCTGGTATACTAGATCACATGGGTGTTAAAAAAGGGGCCATCCCCCAAAAATTGGGAGTTGAATGGGGTAGGGGTATAATTGCTGCGGATAGTAATTTAAATAAAGTGTTGGGGCCAGACCCCAGGTTAACCTATAGAAGGGGACCTAATATTAAATGCTTACTGGAAATGTAGAAAAAAGGATACAAAATTAATACCGAAATGAGTAAATGTGGTTGTGCACAGTGTAAATTTATAAAAACAGGCAACAGATTAAATATTATGGGTAAGAATTACACTATTAGAGACAAATATATAATTGCCATTCTAAGGGAGTGGTGTATGTGGCCTTATGCGGATTATGTAATGCATACTATATAGGAAAAACAGAAAGAAAGATCAAGCAACGTATATATGAATATCAGTATAGTATAGGTAAGAAAATGATCACAAATGCACTGGCCAAACATATTATTGAAAACCCAACACATAATTTTCATTATGCAGTATTAGAACAGGTGGTACAAGACATGAGAGGTGGTCCATGGGAATTAAAATTGGAGTAAAAGAAGCTTATGTGGCAAATTCGTACCTCAGCATATATTCCACTGGGCCTGAATGAATATGTATCTCTAAAATGCATCCTAAAGCTTAAAGCACTTGTTAAATAAGAGCCTTTATTAATAACCTTTTTTTTCTCATCATGCTGGTAAATAAAGAATTGATGGACATACATATGTTGTTCATCAAATTACTAGGTTATTAAGTTATTTATAAATAATATATATAATAATATTAACTTCTTACCTATAGCTTATATATATAGATTTTTTATACATCTTTTGTGTATATAATGCGTTTTCAGTATCCACATTGAGTTATGGTTTTATTAATTGTTTTTAACATACATATTTATATCTTATATAAGGTTTTAATAATGTTTAAATAAGAAATGGATTTTATTTAAATAAGAAATGGATTTTATGTAGTTATGTATCTATAGAGGACTAACTTTAAATAGATTACAAAATGAGTTAATTAATTAATTGGTTTAGTATTTAAACTTTGCTGTGGTTGTCTTTGTTTGTCTGAAGAAGTCAGAGCACTGTCTCTGACGAAAGCGCTCACATTAAAGGTTTTAAAACAGTTTTTGGATCCGCTCTTCTATCTACTACACTATATGTTCATTTATCTATTACACTCCCCACCATCTTCATGTAGTGTGACAGGAGTTTGATTCCTCAGTACTGACCACAGTTGTCAATTTCTTATTTTTTTCTTGTATGCACTGGCACTAGAGTGTTTATTCTCCAGTCATCTGGTATATGCCTTTCACTCCATACTGCTATAAGTATCCCTCACTCACCTAATATCTTAACTCATTCCCTCCAGTAGAGCTCTTTTGAGTGTGTACCTTTAACTCCCAGTGGGTGTGGCTTCAGCCTTTAAAAAATGAAGTTGTCACCTTACATTTCTAACGAATACTTCTTGACAGAGGTCCTATATCAATACAATTGCATTTGCCATCATATATGCTTCGATAAAATATTCTGATGCCTTGTGTGTAGCATGGTTTTGAAATTATTAATGCAAATATGAACAGAAAATATTTGACACCTAGAAGAGCAGTAGGAGGTAACTGCAGAAACGCCTGTAGACGTCACTCGGCTGTAATGACATAGCTGCCATTATTTCACATGAGCCAATTGCTATCCATGATTTCATTTTTTTCTTTTTGCTGTTCTTTCTTCTTCTAGGGTGGGTTATTCTTCCCCTTTGTCACACATGGTGCATAGAGTAATACAGCTTTTGCATTTTCTTTCATTCAGAAACTCCTGGAAATACCCCCTCAAATCTGCCTTTGATGTCCTGAGGAATGTTAAGTGGATTGTTGCTGGCATTCCTTATGAATGATGTCTGATTACTACCTTCATTATTTTTGTGTTTTTACTTTCCAACCTGATAGACATACTTTGTGGCATCTGCTGCGTCACTTTCTAGAAGCTGGTACAGTGCCTCTGTTGCCTTGTTCATTGCTATTGTCAAAGCACTCTTCATATACTCTCATATCTTAGTCCATCCTTTCTGTCTGTCACTTTTTCCTGCACTCCTCCTTTCTTTTGATAATTTCCTGGATTTCAGCATTCCACACCAGCTTTACTTATGTGCCTTACTTCAATAACTGGCTCAGCTACATATCTTTTCTATAGTCTATTCACATACTGAATTGTGATTTTGCCATTCTTCGTTGACCTGCTGTTTTCTCTTGTTCCTAAGATGTTATAGCCCTTAATATTTCCTTGAACTCTTGTGCTTTCACTCCAGTAAACTTACAAGTTTTCAACCTTGTCTCTATTGACCTTACAGCCTTCTCTAACTACTGCTTTCAGATAAATGTGCAACCAGCGGTGTATGCTGTGGGCATATGGTTTCACTTAGGATGACTTTACAATCTCTGATTTGACCTGAATGACCTTTTTTTGTGAGGAGGAAGTCTACCTGGGTTATATGTTGAGCATTCTTGTACTTGATCTTGTCATTGTTTCTCTGTAAGTTCACTACCATCAAGCCATTTGCTAGACAGAAGTCTAGAATAGCCTGTCCTTCTTTAATGCTGTTGCCAAACTCACGTGGACCCAGGCAGTCCTCATATCCTACTCTATCTAGCTCATTAAGCATTAAGGTCCCTTATTATCAACACCAACTTATGATGTCCTGCTATATCTATCAGGTTCTGTAATTGCTGTCTGAATGCATTCTTTTCTTACCATCACAAATCTGCTATGGAGCACAGGCTAACATCATGAAAACTGCCCTGTCTTTTCACTGGCATCTGATTTCAATGAGTCCATCATGAATTCTAATGACATCTCTCACTGTATTCAGAAGACTCTCCCTTACCACAAGTCCCACAGCATTTTTAGTCTGTCCACCCCCGAGTAGTAGGCTCTGGATCCCATATCAAGTGGCTTTGCTGTACTGTCCTTCCACATTGTTTCTGGATGCACAAGATGTTCAGGCTTCGCCTTACTACCAAATCATCAACTTCAATGATGTATCCTGCCAGTGAACCTATATTTACTGCAGCAATCTTTTGTTCATGTTTGGCAGGTTGATTGGTTTTACATGTATTTTTCATTCATCAGAGTTATCCCAAGTAACCCAGCTTGGGTAACTAGACACTGATTGGTCAGTAGCTTATTGACCTAAGCTGCTGGGCTTTATTAGTGGGCACACACTGGCTGATACAGGCAGTGATCCCTGGTATTGTTTGAACTAGACATGTCTTCAACCCACTTATCAGTGGTAAATAACCAGGGTCATTTTTTGGTGACATTAGTCAATGTGACCAAATCAGCTGCAGCCAGTTTGTATAACATCGAGTAGCTGGAGTGTGATTTGTCTTTTCTTTCCTAGACGATAGGGGGTGCTACAGCTGTTTCTTAAAGCAGTTGATCTACACAACTCTTTGTCTGATAAGCACCACCAAGAGTCTGTGCTGATGTCCATAACTATATTCAGTTTTGAGGGCACGTTCTTGGCATATGCCTCAACTTTGTTTTTTGGAAGGTGGGAGAGACCCCACACAAACACAGAAAGAGTATACAAATTCCACACATGCACTAGCTGGAGGTAAGGATAAAACCCTGTACCTTGAGATTGGGAGACAAACACCTTAACCATTATGCTGACAGTGACTTTATTACCATCCTATAATACAAAAATCATCTATATAGCTAAAATAAATTCTTATATATCTAAAAAGTTCAGATTTATAAATATCTCTTCACAGTTTGGTTTGCATTTCTAGGTTCCATTACTGCACCCATTGTTATTTGGTTGTAGCATTCCTCATCATATCCAGAGTAGTTATTGTTTAATGCCAATTCTAGTAAGTCTAACATCATAAGAATTCCTTTCTTCATTCAATTTTCCATTTTTGTTAACCATTCCTTTAATGCTTCAAGGCCAGCTTATCTTTCGGCTTTTCCCGGTTAGGGGTCGCCACAGTGGAACTCCGGTCCGCTAATGATTGGCAGTAGATTTTTACGTACCGAGTTGCCAGCCCTGATGCACAGCCTTCAATGAAGGTACGCCCATTCACTCATGTCTCCACACAGAAGACGCTTTAGCTGTGAATCGAACAGGACAGTGTCTTACTGTGAGGCGACAATGCTACCGCAGCACCACCAAGGCCAGCATTATGTATAATCACTGAATGCAATAATCTTACATCAATAGTCAGCAATACAGTTGAAACTTTTACATTCACTCTTAATTTACAGATAAAATCAAATGTATATTTTATAAATGAATTCACATTTTTGAGAATAACACTCAGATATGACTTTATAATCATTGTCACTGGTTTTATTTTTAATCTAGAGGCAATCACAGTTGGTTGAAATGGTAGCCGATCATTCCATTCTTTTACCTACATTTTTTTAATTTAAAAAAACATAACTATTTTCATTTTTCACCAGCATAAAATCTAACATATCATCTGTTATTTTTCTAGCATTAAACAGATCTAATAATGCAGTATCGATATTCTTATATGCTTCTTTACTCTCATTCCAAGAAACTTTTTAACATACCCATCATTTTTATTCAAGAACTGTTCCTTTAAGGCTTTGATAAATCGATCATTAAAATAGTAGTCACTGTCCTAGCTTTGCCTGCTTTCACCAATAATGATCTTGTCCTTGCTAAATTTTCTAAACTATACAGCTCCTTTTTTGTTAGATTATAATTTTTTCTTGTTTTTTTTTCAACACTCTTTATTCTGGTGTCATAATTTGAGTCCAACACTTGTGTAAGACAGGAATGTCTTTAATTACATTTACATTATTTAATAAAGATTTTTTTTTATAAAACATCTACATTTAACTGTTTCACAAACATTTTTAAATCTGTTAACGTCCTGGTCATGTTCTCGCTTCTGTTCAGACAAAAAAAGCCTTTTACCTAATAATACAAGTTCATTTCTGTTAAATGATTTATTTGACAAATTCCCGGTTGTTAATAGTTAATGTATGTTTACCACCTTGCTGAAGTCCTAAGATTGGAACAGTCTCCTGGAAGGTATGTACTCACAGAGTGATTTATAGACTCATTCATCCTTACAGATTAGCATGGCCACCGCACCACATTAAGGCAGTGAACATGGCCAAACAGTTGTGTTCAGCCATTTTGAAAGGTATAAGTACTGGTACTTTTAGTGGTAAGGTAGTATAGGGTTGGGAGGAGTGTGAGTGAATGCATGTAAGATGCTACATGTATGAGTGTGTGTGTATTATGTGTCTGCTTGAGAGATGCACACCAAGGATACTATGTTTAGCTACATGATGTGACGGCTGCAGTTAACTACCATGAGAAGTGCTGATCTACCTGATTCAGAGACATACATATTAGCTGATATTGAGGTCTTTCTTTACCATGACTAACATGCTTCTAAATCACAAAACAACACATCACAGGAGCAGGGCCTTTTTAGAGTGAGCCATATGGCTCATGTTTGGCCTGTTCATGAATTCTCGAGAATATCTCACCTTCTTATTCCATATATTGTAGTCTCCCTAAGAAGCGTGTTGTTCAGTGTATTTAAGCAAATGTACAGGTATGTTAATGAAGTCCAGTTTTAAGGACATCTGAAGTATCAAAATTTTGAATATCTGTCATACTGCTAAAAGAGTTCAGATCACAAAGATTCAAATACACATGAAATCAAATCACACAGATGCGATAAAAACAAAACCTATTTTTTTTTTGGAGGGGCAAGCACCCCAGCACCTCCCACAATCCCTGCTAATTATGTATACCAACTTCAAAATGCACTAAAGTGGGGAAAGGGTACATTCCCGATTCCCATTGTACCATGATCTTGAATGCATAAATAGCAGCAAAATTTGAGAAGTTAATTTTTGAACTCTGCAAATCAGATCATTCAAGCACTTGAACACTTGTGTGTTTGAATGTAACCATATCTATATGTGGGTGTGGCTTTATGACATTTAATCAAAATGCACAAGCACTGGATCAATATTTCAAAAAACAAACTGAAAAATGAAAATGAAAAAGAATGAAAAACATCAAAAAGAAGAAACCAAGTACCTGAACCGATTCCTTTCCTGATTCTACAAAAAAACCCTTCCACTACATTCAGAAAAGGATTTCCCAAGGTGAAGTGCCAGGTTAAGGTTAACACACATTAGTAAGGTGGTGCGAGGCAAACATATGTATATATGTGTGTGTGTGTGTGTGTGTGTGTGTGTGTGTGTGTGTGTGTGCGTGTGTGTGTGTGTGTGTGTGTGTGATGCTTTTGTATGAATATTCATTTGTGCAACTAGGCTTTAATATTGTGAATGATTAACTACAAAGATGAGAGAATGAACATTTGTGCAAGTGGAAGATTGCTGAATGTATGTCAGTTTTTTGAGTTACATTGTTAAGTTCTTGTATGGGCTATTAAATGTAGATGGATAGCTTAGGAAACTGTGTAGGTGTGAATATGCCATGGTTGTATTGCTGAGTGACTCATACAGTTTTATACACATACACACACACATACATACACACTTATATATATATATATATATATATATAATAAAAATAAAAGAGAGTGGATAGATATTAAACCATATATACTTTGCAAATGTTCCTCTGTCCCATAACAATGACTCTGTAAGTAATGCCAAGCTGTAGTCCTCACCACCAGCAGCCTTATAAATAAAAAATTATATAAACCATGAACTGCTCTCTGAAAATCCTAATTTTCATTTGTCAGAATGAATGACTCATACTCTAAATATGTGTGTATTTATTTTTTCAACCTATATATATATATATATATATATATATATATATATATATATATATTAATGTTGACAGGCGCAACAACGGAGACTCTTTAAATTTGTATCATGTAACTTCTGCCAGTTAAAAGCTATTGATCCTGCTTTGTAGGAGTTTACACTGAACGTCTAATATACTGAATCATATGGCGTACCGTACTGTTTAAGTGCAAAAGGTTCCTAATAACAGCAACAGTTCCTTACTTGTTAAGTGCTGACAACATGCCTCTCGACCTGTTAGTGCAGATAATGGGGGGAGGGGGCAAAGGCCCAAAGTTATGGGCAGATTTTAAATATTGCTGTTATAAACTTATCAAACTGCTAGAATAACAGGATTTATATTAGCCTACATCTTCTGAAAGATATGAAATTTGAAACTGAAATTTATGTCATTTAGTGACTTCAATTCTCTGTGATTTGGCAGAAAACCACAAATTTTTATGAGGAATAGTCCAAAAATATGAGTCAAAAATCTGGACATTCTGCAAAAGACTGGACAGTTGAGAGGTATGGCTGAAAAGTGTATTACTTTTGTATTATTCCGAAAGACCCATTAAAATAGCTTATGACATGTAAGAACAGACAATGAAAAAAGAACACTTAAGTGAGAAAGTTTTCTTTAAGAATCTCAGAACTAATTCTTACCAACAGCATTGGGAACTTGGTTCCAGCTAAACTGGAAATCGGAGGCAGAAGGCTGGATCAATGGTGTGCCGCCATTAAAAGGACAGACCTTTTTATATAAACAAACATCTGAAATATATAATTAGGATATGTATGTTAGACTAAGCAATAATACAGGTTGGTTCTTTTACAACTTTTCAGTATCTCATTCAAAAACATTTTAACATTGTATGTTTACTTAGAGAATACATAGCAACATATTAATGTGCAGCAGTACAGACATCTAGAAACAGCACCAGTCTATTGAATAATTGCATATAAATACTGGTATATGAAACCGCATTTAAATATAGGTATACCAAAGTATCCCAAACTTGTTGAAAAGTGCTGTTAAGGAATCATTTATGTGTTTTGTCAGATAATATGCATTTGCAGCTTGCATCAACAAGTATGCAAACCATCTTGCCTGTTTTACTCCATGGACTAGAGAACTATAGATGAAGATCAGTGTTAGTGAATAGGTAAAATATTTTATGATGCACTGAAAGATATTTTACTGTCATTAGGAACTAAACTAGTAACCTACATAATTTGAAGCATTCATATTTTATACTAAGTAATTTTTACCAGTAGTGGTAATCAATTGCAATTATATTTTGCAAATTGTACATTAAACATATTTATGTTTTGATGGTGCTTTTCAGAATATATAAATATGATAATAACAATTAACTCTGTCCATCATGAAGACCATCGTTGCAAACATTAGCAATCTGGATATGAATAAATGTGGAGGCAGATATCAATTCTCTGATGAAAGCTTCTCAGCAGTCAAACATCCCAGGGGATGAGCAGTTACATCCTTTGCCATGACTGCTACAGGGAACATAGTTATAAAGAGGAAACAGACACACATCAAATGCTGTTGAAGTTTAAATGGATAATATAGTTTGCTTGTTTTTTCTCCAGGCAAAGATCAGAAAGCAATGGAAAAATATATCCTTTTGTGTCAGCTTTTATTGTTTTTGTGATCCTTCAAAATGCTTTTGTTTGTGTTTTTCTCATGATACAGCAGATAAACTTACCAACATGTGTCTACTTACCAACATGTGTCTTTCTATATATGAGATGGCCTCAGAAGAGTATTATCTTAAGTGTTTATTTTGTTTAAGGGAAAACTGTGATTTTGACAACTGTGAGAATTATGTCCCATTTAACAGAATGATGTGAACTTACAGGCCTTTCTTGAATACTGAACACTTATGTCTCTTGCCTGATGCATATCCTTATTGGATAATAAATACAGGGACAATAGAGAACAAAAAGTTACAGCTTTATAAAGATGGAGGCTCCTTGAGGTACCACGCAGGAGGAGGTGGTGGAGACTGAGAGACCATGCTTGAGATGATGACTAAGGCAGCATATTCTCTGGCAGCTGATGCACACTGTAGTTCCCTCCACTCTGTAGGTGGCTATATGGTTGATGTCCTTTGGTCCTTTAGTACTCCACTGTTTGTACAGGGTGCCTGGAGGAACACTCATTAGTGGAACAAGATACCTTGATCATGACAATAGTGGTCAAGATGTCACTTGAAGTTGAAGGACTCACTGTTTAGAAAAACTTTAACCCATGTCAGATTGAAGGGGTTCAATGACCAGGCTGGGAAGTTTCCTCTACCACCTATTAAGTCTCCAGATATTGCTTACTTTTACTTACTGCCTATGCAGCTCCATTGGCACAGAGGATAAAGCTTCAGCTATGAGTCAGGCAAGCTGTGCTCTTTTAGTGACTTGGGAATCTTCTGTAGCTGAAGTGGGAGAAGGAGAGCAATGATGTGGTTTGCCTGCTCATCTCTCATTGGGAGGGGGGTGAAATACCGAAATGGCTGACTATAACTTGGTAGTAACTAGATCATCAAACAAGCATCGATAAGTTAAAATCTTTGGGGGATATCATTGTTTTATTTTTTTGGGGGGGGTGAATCCACTCCTAGTCCCTGCATCATAACACACAACCTTTTTATGGGAAGTCAGCAAGTCAGAGGGTCAGGGGGGGCCTCTACCTAAAACACCTCCCAGCTGCACAGTCACCCAACCTGTGATGATCTTCCACAGCTGCTCTACTCCTGGGCATATGTAGCCCTTGTAAACCAAAAGCTAGTCCCTATGGCAATGCAGAATCTCCTAAAAGCATGGGGAAAGCACAAGACATTCCAGGCTGTCAACAGGCACTGAGGCATGATGAAGCTGTAGAAGCTGAAAATAGAAGTGACTCATCCCAACAATACCCAATACAGATTAATACAGGAGGTGTCATAAGCGACTGTGTGTGGGGCTATGGAATTATACACAATATCAATGGTGCAACTGGTAGCACACTTGTCTTTGGTGCAAACGGCTGTGGGTTCTACTTCCACATCAAGTAGATGGATTGCTGACACTGCACTGTGCTGTAAGATGGGTGCTGCACTCCTGAGTTTGTCGTCTTTCAGATGAGACATTAAACTGAGTCTCAATCTGCATGCGTTGGTGGTAACTCAGGTTTATGTACAAGATCCCACAGCACCTATTGAAAAGAGTAGTGGAAGTTCCCCAATGCCCTGGCCAGACTTTCCCCAGTAGTATAAATACCATCTCAGGTCTCCCATGAAAAGAGGCTGCTAGCCAAGTGGGACTAACCCAGTCAACACAGGTTAAATAAATGAATAAAGGTAACAAAATGCCTGTACTAAATTTTCTACTTTTATAGAGCAGATGTCTAGGACTGCACACTCTAGGGAAGAGAATGGGGGAAAAATGCCTAGACAAAGCTTATAAGGAGTAGATGTATGATATATGGATGCCCCTGAGGACGAGAATGATAAATCTTTAGCTTATTCAGGTGAACAGGATCTCCACTGGATTTGATACAGATTCTGTTCTGAAAGCTCTCTTTAGATAATTATTTTTGTAAAACCTTAAATCTTATGAAAAAAACATATTAAATCAACTATAAATACCATTTCCTCTACAAGAGTAGGTATGCTAAACTGATGCAGTTACTTGCCATTAAAGCGGCAACAGTTCAGGACATTTTCCCAGATCCTTCTTTGAAACCTGACTCTCAGACATCATGTCCAAAAATATGATGGATTTTACAGGATTCGGTAGAAAAAAAGCAAATTTCTGAATGAAATCCCAGTGACTGATTATTAAAGATCAATCTACTTTCTGATCAGGACTGGGAAGGCAGTTTATTTCTGCTACTTTAAACATCAGGTCCATTAAATATTGGATCCATATGGTGCACAACCAGGTGAGATTCTAACCAAATGGGAGCTTTACAACAAGCTATTCAACATGTTTCTCTTAAAAAAATGATACATTTGGCTTAGACTACAGATTGGGGATAGTTGCATGTTATGAAGTCTGGCTATGACTCTGTGGATGCCACCTTTAGAACAGTTGCTTCAGCCCACTCAAAGGTCCAATCTGTCACAACAGATGATAGCAATCACTTGCTCTATGCTGCTGTGAGTAAAACTCTGTAGCCTATTAAAATCAATTGGAGAAAAAGGAGAGGATTATAGAAATATAAAGCAAATGCTTCACTCCTCAAGTCCTAAATACACTAGAAGTCACTATTCTACCCTTTTATAAGAATTTGTCAGAAGGGCAGGACTATAAAAAGAAGACTGAATTTGGGGCTGTCTGGTGGTATAGGGGAATAAAGCCCTGACGATGGTCAAGATGACCTGGGTACAATTAATGGCCTGGGCAAGGGATGGGCGTACCCATCCTGGGGGGGTGTAGTGCTCATTAGTGACGCTTCTTAAGGGGAGGCATGGTCCAAAGAGGGGAGTTGCCCTTTGACAGATCCAGTGAGGGTGGTGACAGGGAAAGGGAAGCTAGGTAGGGAATACAATAAAAAAACACTGTATAGAACCACAGATGACCAAGTCACCCTTAAGATCTATGATCAGCCCTAGCAACACTGGAGTAAGTCCACAGGTAGGAAGATGGCTGGTAGATCCAGCATGGACATGAGGCATTGGGGACTAGGCCAGTAGTAATGCGGTCTTTGGGAATCAAAGAGTATTAAAAAAAAGGAAGAAATTCCAGTGTAATTATCAGCAGCAGCAATCAAAGCAAAACTACCAAGCAAAGAAAACCATTTTCTTCTGTTTCCTTTAAATCGGTCTGTCATCGTTTTCTAGCATCTGTTCTGGAGTTCTGCTCATTGCTTTAACTTCTTGTCTATTTATAAAGAACCAGAATTATATAATTATAACTAAATGACAAAAAAGTAATCTCCATATACCACATCCTAGACATTTTAGCCCCTCAGTACCAGACTCAGTCCCAGAAACATGGGATACTCTTCCTTATGAGATTTTGCTAGCTCATACCATTTACTCTGTGCGTCCTTCATCGTCAGGCAAGGTTTCTATTCAGAGATTTTCCTGAGACCAAGAAAGGAAGAACAGAACAGATTTATACTAGAACCAGCAAATCTCATTAGCTTCTTAAAGACGAAGGGGGTGTAAGATGTTGATCTTTCACACTTTTCTTCCTCTCTTCGTACAAAATTCTTAGATAGCAAAATTGGATATGAAAGAAACAAACCTATCTCTGTATCTGAATTCACAAGGCCAAAGCATGGTTCCTAAGGCTTTGAGTAAGGAATTGCCACTTCCAATTACCTTCCCTCTCACTGATCTTTCTTCTGCACCTGGGCTATTTAACAAATTTTTAGCCTAAACATTTGCTTGTTTAGGCTTTGTGTGCTGCATACTTACTGGTATTCGGATGACCACTGATTCAGGCCAAATCTTATGAGACTTTATAACTGGACTTGGAGACAATTTGTTAATGCTCACACAACTTGGGATTTTCTTATAATTACAATAGCTCTTGCTCACATCTTAGACAAGACATGCTTCTAGAACTAATGCTGAAGGAAGTATAGAGCTAAGGCCATCAACATTTAGTCAATATATTTAAATTCCTGAACTACCTTTGTTTCCAGTGATAATAGGGAGGTAACATTCCAAATCCCTACAGTGGGTTTTCTCAGGGTGTAATCCATGCTTGCATCAACAATATTATTAATCGTACATGTACTATTATCATACGCATACTTACTCAAATGTAATTTACACTTCTCTGTAAATTAGTTCATTAAATTAATCTAAGAACATCCATCCAATCTGATGTAGTGTGATATGCCTATTTGAAGTGTTGATGATCCAGGTTTGGAAATAGAATTTAGGTATTAGAAGGTCAGCCATTTATGGATTGGATCAACTGTCCCCGGACTTTTTTTTCATCTCACAGACAAGGTGTAGATATAGTGTTGAACTGCATCAAATGATAATGGAGGATGACTATTGAACATGTCCCAAAAATTAACGGAGCTAACAAGCTTGGAGTAATATGTCGTTGATTGTGGTTTACGTCTGCTATGCAATAATGCAGGGAAAGACCTAAAGCTAGACCAGAAATCAGCAAGTCAGCAAGTAGCAGTGGTGTCTTACATCAGTGTGTACCATTTTACAACACTCTGGTAATACAGGAGAGGTGTGAGGTCAGTAATCATCACAGAATATAAAAACTGGATAAATTCTGGGTCACAGTGAAGTCTGGAACAGAAGGTGCTTTGCAGACATCCTGCCCAAGTCATAGAAAGAACAGTGACTGAAACATATTAATTTTATAGTGGGCCAGGTTCAACAATTCAAATGTAATTATAATACATATTTTATGTGTTTAGCTTCTGTTATTCTACATATTACAATTAGTTTGTGAATTCACATATCGGAAGTAACATTGTAAATGCAAGTGTGCACCTGGATTTTATTTAAATCAAAGATGATGTTTCATGATGCCAGAACTCAGGGGCATTGTTCTTCAGTGCAATTCAGTCATGTGTCACTATATGTACATACTTATTTTTGTGACCGTTAAAAACATTAACAACCTCAGTGTAGTTACTTTGACATGGAACTAAATTTTCCAATAACCGTATTCTGACAACTGTCATATCTCATGACATCCTTCCCTAAGATTAGAATTATTTCTCTCCTGGCCCTGTTAGTTACTTTTGATACTCGATGAAACATTAGTGTGATAACGTTCATATGTATTTGGTCCTAACTATTACGCAATGTCTAAAATAAACATAATTTTTCGGCCAATGTTTCAAGTGTCATATGTATCAATATATTTATAAAATGATAAGAGTTCATATACTACACTGCTTTGCAACAAGGCACCGTTTAGATATGCATGAAATATTTTTATCTGGTGACTATAATGATAATTTTGTAAGGGTGCTGGTGTAATTTTGAGCCTATATAAGGAAGACAAACACTGGGAAGCGCACAGCAGTATAACTTTTCTTTCATTTTCATTATTCTCCAAGTACCAATTGTCTTGAGACGTGTTACTTTCAGACTACACTGACCTGTATAATGCTGAGTGGCTATCACCATGATTAAAGCAAATGAACTCTTTCACATTCCCGATGGGCAATGGCATTATGTTACGAACAGTGTTTTCTGTGCCTTTTGTAGCACATTTAATTGGAGGGGACTGCAGTGCTTGACAGGTTGGAGAGCATAAAGTGTAGCTGTATTGACAGGAAAATTATTTTATCTGTAACTGCAGTACAGTTCCTTGTCTTACAGTCCTCTCAATTCGCTCAGTTAATTGTTTTACAAAAAAACTACAGCATAGCTCATGTTGTGCAGCAAAATGGCATCACAGAAGAACATTGCATGCCGATTTCATAATAAGTGACAATCGCATTCTTGGATTTTCTAATACAGAAAGAAATAGAAGTGAAAGTCTTACTCAGAGCAAATGGCATTAAAACATGCAAACATGCAATGTCTTTTGGCTTTTCTCAGTTTGGGGTCACCACAGTGGGTCACTGGTCTGCAGATTAATTGACAGTGATGTTTTTATGGTGTTGAGTTGCCAGCTTAGCACCCAACCTTCACAGAAGGCACACACATGCACACACTCACCTACCTCATGTCTTTAAAATTCACTCGACCGCAGGGAGGACATGCAGACTCCACACAGAAGAAGCTCCAGCCGCCAATCGAATGGCAGAAATCTGTACACGCACTCATCACTGAATAATACATCTGATAGCATACCTGTTAACCAGCAATAGCAGGCATTGTATTGTTGAAAACTGGAGCCCCAAAACTCTTATCTGATCAAAAACAAACACTCTGTACACATCCACAGGAACTGGGAATTCCTAACACTAGCTATGTAACATTCAACCAGTTGTACATTTTACTTATCACAGCTTATTTACTTACAAAACTGGGTTGGTATCACAGACAGTAGTCACAGGACAGTCCTTTAGCACCTGTAAATAGTCTTTGGACCTCACTGGAATGAGGACAGGTTACAACAAGGAAACTGAAATTGACATTGCTTTGTTTTTTTTTTTTTTTTTTGCTTTTTTGCTTTTATAACAACTTTAATGTTTTTGTTTGCTTTGCCTCACTTGGGGTTAATATTACAAATATTAAAAACACCTGGACTTCCTAGTAAAGTAAAAGCAACCTGGAAATATAACATTACTATTACAGTCCTAACTCAACATTTTCCCAACTCCACTCACACACTGCCACTTAGCACACATGTATACAAACAGACCTGGATGATTTAGGGTACACAGATCAGTCAAAGATAACTGCTACGAAGCATGAACAGGCAAACACAACCTTTACAAAGAGTACAGCCTTGGGGTATCATATCAATTCAGATGCTTTTTGTTTAAAAAGGCACAAAGTTTTCATTCTGAAGTTCATTGAATCTAGTTTCCTAAGGTATTACTGTTGTACAGTTTAATATGGTTCAAGTTAGAATGCTATTGCACCTTATGCATTATTTATACTAAAACTCACATTTCTAAACTAGAAAGAATACACTAGAGTATAAATAAAATAGTAAGTGGACTAAAACATTTTCGTTTAAAAAACTAGATTATATAGACTTGGACTGATTTCATTTTTTTACAGGTGACCAAATGGAGACCTAATGTACATGTTTTAAAGTAACAAAAGGAGTTGATGATTTTGAACATTTAGGTCTAAACATGAACCCTAACAGGACATGCAGTTAACCAAAACTTTGAATAGAAATTTTAAGAACTGCCAAATGGCTTTCAAAACATGCATAGAGCACTACAACTGTTTATCAAAAGACATCAATGTTCATAAATCTGTGGATTCAGTTAAAGAGAATCAGAGTGAGTTTTGTGGAAATCAGCATTGCATGGTAACCTTTACATAGCAATAAACTATTGTCCTTGCTAGAATATGACACAACGTAATGGGATATGATTCTCACCTACAACAGTTTTATTGGATTTCTTGCGCTTTCCTGAAATGTCAGACTCAATACAAAAGTTTCCTTTCATTTCCTTTCTATGGAACACTTAGAAAATTACGTGGCTGATGTGCAGAAGTAAACAAAAGTGTTTTCCTGAACTGATAATTGCATATTGTTGAGGACTGTTACATTTTGGAAAGAGTTGATTTGCAGTGTATGTGGAGCAGTGTATACTTTAGTTTAATATGAAGTGCCAACAAAGTGAATTGCTTTATTATTTAATCTTTAAGATTAAAACTGAACTTTGTTACCATGGAATTGTCTTGACAGTACAATATGCTAAGTACACATGTATCAGAACACAGAATACATTTCTCTATGTTTCCTGGGTACAATGCAAAATGAATTATGCCAAGTCGTGAATGTTCTGTGACTGCACAGTCACTCAGGTAACCCACCTAAATACTTTCATTCTGGCCTGTAAATAGATTTTTTGCACAATGGGTCATTACACATACCTTCACCAGTTATTATAATGGCAGTTTTTTCTCAAATATATATCATTGTTGTTAGACAGCAAGTGCCTCAAGACAAGTCATTTGTGTAGAAATTTGCTATTAAGTTTCTCTACCAATACAGGGTCCCTATACATCAAGAAGTATAACAGTAAATGAAAGTGTTAGACGGCCACGTCCCTACAAAGGCCCTGTCGATTACACAGCTGTCATTCATTTCTAAATAACATGGAGGTCGTATGGTCTGTACACTACCCAACAATCTATGCATACCTTTCCCAAGAAAATGCTCTTTAGCCAGACGTTCAAGAGATGAACTGTGACAGAAAAAGTGGAAAAGACTATAACAATCTATTAAGGAAGAGAAATAGCTTCAAGCATTTTTTTTCATTGCCACAAGACATACAAGCAACAAAGTATACTGATTCCAGGTTCAAATCCCAGTGCTTGCTTGCCTAATTAGGATACAGGTTATTTATTTTCTTATTGAAATTTGTTTATTGGGAAAGTCCAACTGGGCAATGGCACCTGTTATCAGCAGAGGCCCAGGAAAAATGTTGAGTAAAGACAATATTAACACAACAACAGGCATAAGTAATATGCAAGAACAATAAGTAATACAATCAAATTACTACAGCTGCTATAGAAAATTAAAGACAATTTTTTACTGGCAAAGACATTATAACATAAGAGTAGCGGGACATCTGTGTATGGTATGTTGAATAATAAAACTATCTATATATAGTTTAATTGCTTGTTTAAAACACATGCAAATGACTGACACAAAGGTATTAACTTTACATCTGTTTCAGCCATAACGTACAATCATCCCTCTTCACTTGAATGGTACGGCATGAAGTTGCTATCCAATAGCAATATAAATAAATGAAAAATTAGTTTGTGACAGTGCCTACATTATTGTTTATATTTCCAGTGGATTGTAATCTTCATGGGTTGAAGTGTTTAGTTAAGTACAGTGTGCTGAAATAAATGAGTCACTGAAAAACGAAAATGGAGCTACATGCCATGCTGAAGGATCCTCTCTCCCACTAATACATCCACTAGCACTGACAGAAAAAGATGTACAGGCTGCAACAATTTCCAGAAGTGACACAGCAAGCTTGGTCAGAGGCATGAGCAGAGAAACACAGGACACGGATATGACACTGCATAACTCTACTGTTTGGTATGTATCTGTTCAAAAACTGCCCGACTTATGAAAATGATTTTAGGGTAAGAGTTGTTTAGCTGTTTAAATAACAATAACTGAAAAAGTAGTTGGAAATTTATTTTAAATGTATTTTTGAAAAACTGAATGTGTAATAAGTTGTTTAATCAACCCCCCACCCCCTTCTCCAACTCATTCATATTATCACACCATCTGATGTGCAGACACTCAGTGCGTCTGCTGCACAGTCACATTGCTCACAAAAGTACTAAAATACGGCTGCTTTTCAGCACACATATGTGGTATCTGATGTAAAATTAGAAGGGCAGCATGACTGTACACAGCAGCTACTTTCTTAATTGCACAAAAAGACACACTGCACCTATGAATATGTGTTTGCATATGATCTTTAGTTAATACGTAACAAGGTAAGATACTCTTATCTATGCTGTTTTACATTACCTCATACACAGAAAACTCACACAAATATATACATAGACTTACAAGTTCTCACGCTTTATACACACACATACACACACACACACACACACACACTGTCATAGTTTTCCTACACATGATTAAGTAAATATGATGTCCAGAGCTGAGATATTTTATATGCATAGAAACACACACACACTTCTAATGCATCAGTTCCACATCACACAAAAGACATTGGCCTAAAATGCAAATAAGGTTAATATGATGACCAGGAGAATACTAGTCCTGCTTGATACCCTGGAACTTATTACTGACCCTTCAGTGCTCTGTCTACTGACTGGAGTTATTTATTACTTGTTAGTTGCACTACCTACACTGGGATAGAACCATTAAATTTGGGTCTATATTATATAAACAAAAACGCAAAATATCGAACGCTCACATGAGCGTAAATTCAGAAATTCAAAATCGCTATTGTGGGGTGGCTGTGCCCCCCACTAAATATACATTCCAACTCTAAGATCACACTACAATGAGGAAAGGGCAAATATCCTGATCTTCACTGTACTGCGATCCAATAAAAAATAATATCGAACTCCTGCATTTACGCTCATGTGAGCATTCGACATTTTAATTTTTCATCGATCTAAAATAGACCCTTAAGTTTGTATAATCAGTTTTTCCAGTGTAATGTAGGATCCTGCAATTAACTACTGATATTCCAAACAAGTCTGCTGAAATTGCATGAACGAAACTGAATACAAAAATTCAATCATGGATGTTATCAATATTTTCTCTTTCCATTTAGAATGGAAAATTATTTACCTGAGACCTCTAATGTAGGTGAATATAGAATGAGAGCACCGTGCATATGGACTAATATAATAAATGTCAAGAAAACGTTGCGGGGTATAAAATGAAGTCATGTGACTAACAGTGTAAGATCATATATCAGACTGTGACCACTTAAAGTTAACATCATATTTAAAATTGTGATTAATTAATATATAAATAAAGGCCTAAAAATGATCCAGAGATTCTTGTCAAAAGTGTTCATCAATGTAATGTTTCCATTGAGAAATGCATTTTGTCTTGGTCCTCTTCAATAAAAACATCACACGAAATGACATGTGATGACCTTTATTAAATTTCCATAAACATGATTGTTAACCAATATTCATTAATTTCAACCAAAACATGATACAGATGAAAATAACATCCATGTAACATTAACATAGGACAGCATGACCCCGCTCATCCTGATCAATAAGCAGCAACCATACCTCCACTCACTTACTTATGAAACAGCATGCCATTCATTTCAGTTACCATTTACTGAATTACCTCCAACCAAATAAGCAGCTTAGCTCTGCTTGCTTATTTACTTATCAAGCAGCGCAACCACTCACTTGCTTTTCCTTATCAAGCAGTGCAACCGCTCACTTGCCTTTCCCAACTTATTGAATTGAACATCAACCACCAGAGGGGGAACAGAAGAGGGCAAGCCTGCCCCTCTTCTCCGCCCACCAACCTGACCAGGCTGTTCCCCCTCTCTCTGACAAACTTCCAGCAACCTAACCACCATTAAGGCGTTAGGCCAAATATCATTTGGTGTACCCCATCCTCTCTAACCAAGCTGGATCAGAGTCATCACCTCCTAAAACCCTATAACCTAACTAGCTAAAATAGCCAGTTACTTAAACAGTTGAAAACAAACCACTGATACCTCTCATATGCCAAGGTAGCAACCATAGCCTCATAACCAATGCGCATGAACTAAATAATTCTTTCCTCACAACCAATGAAAGCCTTGCAAAGATTCCAGGGGCATTACCATCCAACTAGACAACCAAACACCAAGCTCACTGCTAAGAAAAAACACGCAGAGGCAACTGCATACCATCATGCCACAGTGAACCCCATTTGCCACCCAATGAATGTAAAAACCAAATGAAATCTAAATGAGATCTCTAAAGTCAGTGCAACAACATTCTAGCAGCCCAACCATCACAAACCCTACAAGTTCCATATTGATAGCTGAAAATGAACCGTAATCCCCAACAAACCCAAATGAACCTCCTACCCAGCTTAACACAATAACCAAATTCTCAATATTCCCTGCATCTTCCTTCCTTCCTTCCCTCACACAAGCCACTGATGGTCTATATTATATCAGAGAATGCCTGAAATTGTCAATGCTGTATAATTGACCCAAAGAGTTCAAAAATCCAAACTGCCAAACACACTTATCAGCGATTTTTTTCGCCAGGGAAAAACAATCACTGATCCATAAAAAAACAAAAAAAACCCCCAAAAACAACCCCCCCCCAAAAAAACAAAACAAAAAAAAACAAACACAAAATAAAGTGGGGGTCTTCACCCCCACACCTCCCGATGTGCCCCCCATACCCCTCCTACTTAAATATACCAACTCTGAGATCGCACCACAGTGGAGGAAATGGCAAAGACCCAAAAATGGCCCAGTGATTTTTCTCTCTGGGAAAATAAATTCGCTGTTCCATGCTTTCAGAATTTCACCATTTCGGGTAAACACATTCAATAAAACAGCGATCGCAACTTTAAGCATTCACTTACATAATAGGAACCCGCAACCGACCCCATCCTCCAACTTTTGTAAATATGTTAAATTTTAAGCTTCAATGCTATGCTACTAATCAATGTTAAGTTTGATACTATCTATGTGAATATGAATTAAGCTTGAATGCTATGTTACTATTCAGTGTTAAGTTTGGTACTATCTATGTAAATTTGAATGCTTCTGTATACACTTTATATTTTGCTCTCCCTGTGCCTCCTCTGAAAATGGACATATATCCCCTCAGACTTTCCAAACATGGCCTACTTCTGGAAAACTATAAAAGCATGCCTTGCTTAACCCTCTCTTACCCTCCATAAACAAAGCACCCTGTTCCCAAAATATACCAAACACACCCTCATGCCTACAATGCTTCCTGAAACCCGACCTATAAAATTCACTCAAGCAGAAATGAAATGGTTCTTGTGGTACTCCATCTAAACCCTAACCTAGTACATAACAGTACCAATACCTATCACACCCTATGAACAATTTCAGCTTTCTATCACCAGAGCACACCATGGCCCTCTACCAACACAGTAAATTGAATGGGTAACTGTAAATGCACACCAAGAGTTCCGCCCAATTCTGACATGCCTAACTACATATTTACCAAAATAAAATTACCTGAAACCTCATTACCCACCACTCCAGTGGCCAAAGCCATTGCATCGCAGTTGTATGCATCACTTTTCAAGAGCGCTTCTTTTGGGCCTCCCACTAATGCCCACTCTGCACTCCCCATCTGTAACCTCAATCCAGCAGCAGAAAAAAATCCATCAGCTGATCTGCAAAAGAAAAGACAAAAGTAAGCTCTGTATAGTGACAAGCAAAATTTAACTGTAGACACTTCCAGGTGTCCCTTTGCTCATTTGCACAGCCTCTACCCTGCCCTGCATACCCTATTCTCAAAAACACAGAACCACCTTATTCCCCAGTAAGACCTTTGTCACCAGTGATGGAACATAATGCAGCAAACAGCTTTATGGCCCAGACAGCAGTAACTGGAATAAATAGGAATACCTTACTGACCTTGTAACTTCCATCCAAAATTCCCAAAATGCACTGTATGGGTCAACTTAATTTAATGCTCTGCCCCTCCCACAAATTCTTAGGAGCCTTTCTGTAACCAGTACTGCACAAACAATCCTGCAAACTCACTTACCTAAATTAACACTAAACAAAAGTACTTCTTCCTGTGGCAGAAGTGAAAACTTTGCCGGCATCTCATGCACTGCTATCCTCTACCAAGGCTCAAACTGCAACCTGTACCCAGCAATAAGGTTACGGTGCTTAAAACAGGTAAAACACCTCTTGAAGGAGCACCCCATCAGTCCCCATGTTCACCAATTCAAACCCTTCCTCCCAACAAGCTCTGTGACCCCCTCCAATTAAAGCTGGTAATCAACCCATTACCCCATGTCTGTGCCCCATCACAATAAACCTATGGCCATCCCCTACCACTGGTAGTAAGTTAGATACAAATAATGGAAAGACCTGATCCCAAACTAACATCAATAACCATTGCAGTTACCAACTTGATAGAATAAGGAATCCTTGCTAGGCAAGGGTCACCCCTGAGGAGTCTGTATGAAACTGAGTAGAGGGCAGGGGCGGCTCGTGGCATCGGGCTGCCGGACTGCAGCCCCCTCAGCTACACAGCTGAGTTGTTTATTTAGTTTTTTATGTTAAAAAAATAAAATAAATCTGATTTTGTACTAAACGTGAAATTTCGAGTTCGCGAATTATGCGCGGCGATTGCGCTTCAAACGCAAATTTTTTTTCTAAATTCTTGCGGGTTGCTGCAATGTTTACATTGCAGCCGGAGAAGCAAAGAAGGCATCATTCTGATGCCCAGAACTTCAGAAATCTGCGGTTGACTCACAAACCGCATAGATATGGAAGGGTTCGGACTAGGCACGCGTCATGGCGTGCTTGCTGGGCAAATGCTGCTGATTGGTTCTCGCCTCTTCCGGCTTTATGTGCTGGGAAAAGAGCGAGAATCATTCAGTCAGTTTTCGGCATTGGTTGGAACTGGACTTTGTCTTTCTTTGATCAGCTTAGCTTAGTTAAAACATTTTAAATTTTTTTTTGGCTCAAAACAGTTTAGTTTAGGTTTAGTTTATTATTTTATTTTATTTAGACGACTAGTCTGTGGTGGACCGGGTGGAACCGTGGATTTTATTGCTGCTAGTGCCAGTGGAAATTCCAGGAATCAACGACAACAGGTGAGTTAAATTTTATATATGATAAAGAATCCTTGAGTGCAGCAAAAGCCGTTGCATAGATAGCAGCATATCTACCTTTGAATTTGTAGAGAAAGAGAATATTGTATAAGACCAAAATACGATTAAATTAATCTTTTTCCTTGTGATGTCAAGATGCAGAATGGAGGTAAGGGATGGGTCTAACTAGGGAACCAGATATTTAAAAGTTTATATTTGTATGGTGGAGGTTATATGGGCTCTGAGTTGCCATGGCAATGAAGTTTTGGAGAGCATGTCTTTGTTTCCAGAAAGTATGTTTTTGTTTTGAAGGAGCTAAGCAAGAGTTTTTTGTTGTTGGGCCATTGGATGAGTGCAAAGATGTCTAACTGTAGTTCTTTTTATAGTATTGGTAGAGAATGGTATACCAGCATGCCATTTGCATAATGTAATATGTGAAGGGGAGGAAGGCCTATGGGAGGTTTGATCACATAGATCAAAAAGAGGAGAGGGGTAAGTAAGGAGCCTTGAGCGATTCCTTTCTGGAAACTAGAGAGGCAGAGAAGGAGGACTGCACACTGACACTAAAGTGGTGATTTAGTAAGAAATTGTTGAGCCAGGGATGCGCCATCAAGGCTGATGTTGAGATCAGCTACTGAATGCTTTTGATAGCATGACAAAATGGCTCCTGTGAGTTGTTATTTGCCCATAACAAAGAGGATTTAATCTTTGAGTACATATTGCAGTCAGTGTACTGTGCCCAGATAAGAAACCATGTAGTTTAGAGGATGGGTATTTGGTGGTAATGTGAGGCTTTGGTGGATAAGTATTGGCTGGTAATGTGAGGCTTTGGAGGATGAGTATTGGGTGGTAATGTGAAGCTTTGGAAGTACTAGGTTGTTTTCCAAATGGATTAACTATTGGAATGTTCTATATATTAGGCATTGTGTTTTGTGTTAGGGAAGAAAAAGTGTGTATGTGTGTGTGTGTGTGAGAAAATGCCCAGGAGCTCATGGTGGTGTGGTAGGGAATACCTCAGGCTTGAACCCTGTACCCTGTATGCAGGTGTTAAAGACTTGAGTTCCCCACACCATTACCAAAAAATTGCAGATTTTGCCTCATATTTGATCTGAGCTGTTCCTCATAATATCTGTGGTTTGTAAATGTTGCAATGCTTGATATTTGATGGTGTAGTAGTAGCATTGTTGCCTCACAGCTGCAGGTTCTCAGGTTTGATTCTTGGCTGGGGTTCCTTCTTTGTGGGTCCGTATCTTCTCCCTTTGTTTGTGTGGGTTTGCTTTTGTGTCCTCCCATGTTACAAAGACATGTCTGCATTATTTCTTCCTGGGCCTCTGCTGAAAATTGTTTTTGTTCCAAGTCAGACTGTCCTGATTAACAAATGTTAAATAAAATTGACAGGCATTTGAATTTCAGACTTCAGGTTTCTGAATGTTTAATTCCTTGCAGATTTGATGGTGCAGTGGTAGTATTGCTGCCTCACAGCTATAGGTTTTCTGGTTTGATTCTTGGTTGAGGTGGCTTCTGTGTGGAGTCTGCATCTCCTCCCCCCTGTGTTTGTGTGGATTTCCTCTGGTGCCCTGCCATTTTACAAAGACGTGTCTGCAGTATTAATCCCTGCTGAAAATTGTTTTTGTTCTGTCCGCAGTAAAATTGACCGGCATTTGAATTTCAAACTTCATGTTCTTCAGAATACATAGTAGCACAACCTTTTTTCCTAGCAATTTTCTAAGTTTATAAGATGAATATTTTAAATTTGTCCCTATTTTTGGGACTGTATTCCCCCATTATTGGCTTCATCCAGGTTTTGTGCTAAGGTTGACAGCTATAGCAAGAACTGAATTCACTGAATATGGACTGTAGAATTGTGCATATTTATTGATAAAGGTGCACTGTAGAATTGTGCATATTTACTGATAATGGTGGACTGTAGAATTGTGCGTATTTACTAATAATGGTGGACTGTGGAATTGTGCATATTTACTAATAATGGTGGACTGTAGAATTGTGTATATTTACTAATAATGGTGGACTGTGGAAGTCTGAGTAGACTTTTTATGATAAATGTTCTCAACTGGGCAGTTTTGCCATTATGGGTGCATATGTTTTGTTTCATTGCTTACTGGAAAAATGTTCAAAACAAATTTAAAACACCCTCTAACAAGTGTACTGTATTGTACAAGGAATATAATTTTAGTACAATGAGGAAGGTGTATCAAAGAACACATGTATGTTTCATATGCATGGGGCCTATGATAAAACAGCCCAAAATTAATCTTTATCTGCCACTGGCAAAATGTATTTTCTTTGAATGTGGGTTTCAATGCTGTTTCAATGAATGTGAGTTTCAAGGGCAGAGAAGTTTTAATGCTAAGTTTTCATTGTGAGACTGCATTGCTTTGTTTAACAGATGACTTAATGTTTGTGCTGTAAAATACAAAATAAAACTTTCAAATGAAGTCCAATCATTGAAGTAAAGCAGTATGCACATTAGTGTTTATGGTAAATGGAGTGAAATAGCCAAGTAATGGTTAATTGGAATGGCTGCAGAGGCTCCAGTTCAACCATTATTTTGTCGGGGAAGGGCAGCAAACTCAGACAGGCCCAGCTGAACTATACCTCCCAACTGTCCAGATTTTCAAAGAATGAATAGATTTTTGCTTCTTATTTTTGGTTTGTTGTTCATAAAATTTGTAGTTTTAATTCCTAAATGATTTGCCAGAAGTCACTAAATAATAAGTTTCAGACTTCATAACCTTCATAAAAATGCATGTTAAAGTAAGAGCCGTTCTATCAACTGTCTCAATTTATACAAGAGCAATTTTAGTACTGTTTATATGTGCCCCCAATATATTTGGCCTTGTTCAGATTTACTGCATTAACAGGTTGAGAGGTACATGCAAATAAATTGCTTTATAGAATTAGGCATAGCCAACCTCTCAACTGTCCCCAATTTTTGGCTCAAAATGTTGCTCTTCCTAATAATCCCTCTGCAAAATAGCAATTTTGGAAGAAAACATGGAGGGTTTACAATTAAGAAATAACTGTAATAATCAAAGTTATAGATTACTTGAAATGCATGTAGATTCTTTTATTTTGTCAGCTGCTCAAGGTAGCAGTACTAATATTAAAGTGTCCCTTCTTTGACAGGTAGAAGCTGTATTGTGTATCTATTTTATATTTTTGCATCACATTTTTGGTCCATTTTTCATAAAATTGTGTTTTTTGGCAAATTAGTGACAAATCACTAAAGACTGAAGTTAAAAAATGACAGACATTTGAGTTTCAGATTTTATACCCTTCAGAATATTCATACTAATGCAAGACCTATTCTATTATCTTTCTAAGTTTATTAGAGCAATATTTAAAAATTGTCCTTATTGTTGTGCCTTTGTCCCACTTCTGTGTATGGCTTTGTCCAGATTTCTTGCTCTTGAGGTTGAGAGGTATGACAAATGTGTCAGGGCCATCACAGTCAGCCAGAGAGATTTCAAATTGTGACATGCTTGTTGCACCCCACTCCCCCATGTAGTGACTCTGGATGTGTCCAAGCAAGGCAAGGAGTAGTTGTATCTACCTTGGATGGGAGGACACACTGCATAAGTACTACAGTGGCTTTTCATCTGTCCTTGATTTTGCAGAATGGTCTGGTTTCTGTCATATTTTTGTACTGTTGATTTATGCTTATTACTCAGATTTATGCTTATTACTCAAAGTGCCTGTTGCTCTGTGTTTAAGTAGCAATGCTTTAATGACCATAAGGTAAGCTTGTCTGACATCGTAAGATGCAAGTAAGCTTTAATAAGCATACTGTTAAAGAATTGCCAACATTGAAAGCCTTTCTGTTGTTGCCATGCAGAGAATACTTGACTAGATAATGTATAAGCCTTGGGTATTAAAGGACAGGATTCCATTATTTTAAAAGCTCATTACACTTGTTGGAGACTTCCAGTCATCTCTACAGACTTTACCCGTAAACTAAACAGAATGCCAATCATGTGTGGTCCATAACCTGTACAGTAATCCTTTAAGCAATGTATCTTGAGCTTGTTTCTTGTTTGCTTTTCATTTTTACTTTTATCATGTTTTCCCCATGAAACAAGTTGTCAGGCAGCAGGTCTTTTGGATAAGAAACATTTTTACAAGTGGGGCATCACATAGATTTCTACTTTCAGCATGTTGCTTGGTACTTTAATAAAGCTGAATATATTATAATTAGAACTGCAGTGCAAGGAGAAGTGGTTTGAGTTGAGTGCTTCTGGTTTTTCTTATACTTAATTTTGACTGGCATTCCAGTAATGTATTTAAAAAGTAATTTATTTTTTCATGCCTCACAACCTTTTGTTTCCATCTAGATATTAAGTAAGCTGTCATGCAGCCAATGCATTGAAATATTTTTATTCTTCTACACTTATTTTTGTCTTGATTGGACTTTCATAATGATGGTTTGCCACCCAGGGCAACGTATTTAATTAAAGTTAGTTTTTTGTGGTTTTGTGCATAGCTCCTCCCCTTTATGGTTGACCACACCCCTTCCCTTTGACCCCACCCATTCAGCGTCTCCTGCAGCCCCCCTGTGATTTGAAGTCACCAGCCGCCACTGGTAGAGGGACAGGGCTTTTAACCTATCTGGGTAGGGTAGATGTTTAAGGCCCTGGATTCTCCAGATGAGGAACCTCTGTGGTCTCTCCAGCTGCTGCATGTGCTTAGTGAGAAACATGCCAAAGAGGCATTGTACTCAATTGGCCTTATAATGGTAGAATTGGCCTTATATTGGAAGAATACAAGGGCAGACCTCTCAACCGTCCTGAATTACTTGTTTTTTACCGAGTTTTGGGGTCCTAATAATGGGGTGCCATGATTCCCAAGTGGCACCCCTTCATTTCCGATTTTTTTCGTCTATTTTTTAAACTTTTTAATTTTTGCATTTTGGCGCTGACATCATCACGTGTGCGGTGACTTCAGCTCCATCAGCCTGTCGGAATTAAATTCAAGGGATGTGTGTATGTGCGCAGGAGCGCATCTGTTGAAAAATGCTGGGACTGCTGCTTCAAGGAGTTGTTTGTGCCATTGGGTCTGGGCAGAAGCAGAACACAAAGTTCATTATGGATTTGTGGAGTTCATTAATGGATTTATTTTGCCATTTCACACAGAACTACAGTGCCAGATCTGAATGACGATATCTGCTGCTGCTTTGCTTTAAGGTACCTAACCTAACTGAAACTGGTGTGTGTGCGCGCTTTGGAAATTTCCTGGCAGGAGTTAATGTATTAGTTCATTCACTTATCTGGTTAAAGAATAAGTAAAGCTAAAAGTTAAAAATCACCGGTGTATTCTGGCTGTAGTGCAGAAGTAAAATCATGCAAAATTCAACATTTTATCACGGAGCGTTAGTGGTCCCCTTTAAGACCTTTATGTGCTACAATGTTAGTATATACTTGTATGCCAGCATTGTAAAGAGCATAAATAGGAAGAAGGAAGCCTTGAATTTTATTTTGTGTTTGTATACTGTATTCAACAAAAGCAAATATTTGCGAGAATAATGTGAATATTCCCCGCCCAGTCTTTACACTTCTCAAGTGTCTCTGGTTTAGACTTTTTCTACCTTTAAAATCTGGGATTCTTCTGGCAAAGTGTGGGTTAAGGTCATTATGGAATTCTAGACTTTAAGGATACACAGTTATTCAGAAAATGCGTTAGAATACAAATCCCTTACTGTACGAACTTTCTAAGTGAACGCTGTCAGTATTTCTCACCAGGTTTGGCTTTGATATATAAAAAAAAGTCACGTGCCCAGTTCCAGCTTTCATCTGTCCAATGCTGTCTTCTACCAAGTTCCAGCTAAGAGCTCTCATGCAATGGGTGTTTCCTAATCCTAACTCTGTGTACGATACACTGCAATGTAGTTTCTGAAGAATGATGTAGAAGCATATAAGTTTTCCCGTTCCCACTCAGTCTGATTTGAGGACACACAGTTGTCACTGCAAACTGCATGACTTTTTTGGAATAAAACGTCCAGGGTTTGAAGTCCATGCCCTTGATAATCAATTACATCAACAGACTGTTTTCTATTTTATTTGTAAAGACAGGCTGACAACCCTCATACCCGTAAGACTAACTAGCTTTATTTCTGTAGCTTTGCATATGTTAACTTCGTTTCTCAGTGATGACATTCTGAAGCAGTTGAATTCTGTTTTTTCAAGATGTAATTTTATCTATCTGTATTGCAGTGATTAACAATAAATGTAGAACAGCCATGTATTGATCTAGCATTGACTTCTATGTCATATGCCTGGTAATTAATCAACATAGTGGTGCAGTGTATTTGTTTAAAAAGGTTGCAGTATGGAATAACTCCTAAGTTTTTATCATTGCCTTCTGTTTAAAATGTTTATTATAGTGTAAAACTGCCTATTATATTCTTAGTTTCTTGTTCTTTAAAATATTTTTGTTGAAAGGAAAAAAATATCTGTTATTCCATAATGTTCATAGCAAATGGAGCCTTTGTATACTTGTTTAATGTGCCTGTGTGTAAATGCCCCCACTGAATGGAGGTGGTGGCTAGAAAGGCTCAAATCCTGTACCTTGGGTACAAGGAAAAAAGAGCTTAAAGTCCCTAGCCACCACCACTTGTGAATTTATTCCTCATATTTTTGTTCTGTTCCTCATTAAATCTGTGGTGTTAAGGATTTTTGTTGCAAAGCAATGAATGATTGAATTCACTAAAGAATGATAGGCATTTGAATTTCAGACTTTTTCATTGTGAGACAGTATTCCTTTGTTTAGCAGATACTTATTCGTGTTTATGCATTGTGCTATTAAAAGTAAAAATAAAATCCAAGTAATCATTGTAGAAGTAAAGCAGTATGCACACATTAGTGTTTATGGTAAATGGGGTGAAATAGCCAGGTGATGGGACATTGGAATGGCTGCAGGGGGACTCTAGTGCCATATTTTGGTTGTCTGTTTTTCAGTTTGTATTTGAAAGTTATTGCACAATTCCACTGAAGTGGGTGGGGCTATGTAATTATGTATGCACATTTTATGTTAATCAGCGTACAGATTTGTACCTATTTTTCAAGGGCCTTGTCCAGATTTTTGATGATTCCAGGTTGAGAGGTATGTACAAGGATGTTATGACCTCTCCATCCCTGGATACCCTTACCTGTGTGGTGTGCCATGTAGAAAGCTTTCGAACCACAGAAGCAACATGGTGGTTAGAAATCAGGTTACTATCAACCTGGGTACCCAAATCCCTCACTACTGATTGTGCACGTCACATGTTGTCATGAATTCTAACCTGGAAAAGGTTGGAATAAAAGGGGGGGGGGTCCTGAGCCATTATGCTTCCTCTGAAGAACTTGTAGAAAAACTCAAGTAACGGTCCCCAATTACTTAATCCTTGATTTGCCACAAAAATGCCAGAAATCACAAAGCAAAAGGGAGGGAACCCACAACGACAAGAACACACACACACACACCTGTATCTAAGTAACGTGAACCCTCCAAATGTAGACTGCCAACAGGAGAGAGACATGTGTCTGCTGCCTCTAAACAGAATCCATGGCCTTGTGCAGACCATGTGGAAAAGAGAAAAAAACTGACAGAGACCCCAAGAACAAAGAAAGGATCAAATAGGGACAAATTAACCAGCCCTGCCAATTCTCGAACCCAGGACTCTCTGCACTATAGTCAGAGCAAAGCACCACTAGTCCAAATGAACTGCACCTCAAATGGCCAAAGCCATTACATCGCAGGTCATCTTAACTTCAGTCTGCAATGGTTTGCCACTAATCTGCGAGAAACCACACTGTATGAAATCTAGAGCAGTGTGCTTGGCAGCAATTTTTTAAAGCTGGAAACTGACGTTCTCCATAAAATAAAGTCATTTAAAAATATCCAGGACCCACCCAAGAATTGGTTTAGACAACTTAAATCCCAGGTCCTAGCTACGACTTAGTACTCTGGAAAAAAATAGCAGACTCTTTAATGAAACGGCATGTCCCCTATTCACCCCCCAACCAAAAAAACATTATTTACCTATTTCTGTATTTACTTAATTTATGGCACAGTTTAAAAGTCTATTAATTAGACTAAACATCCAGCACCTTCATAGCCACAAAAACATACCGTAACAGACAGTAGCATTACACCTGCCTTTATAACAACTGAACTTGCTAAAAGTTATCTTACATGGAGTTAACTTAAAACAGCTGGCAGGGATGTCAGTTGCAAGGAACCCTGCCCTAGCAATTAAAAAAAAATACTGCTTTAACAACAAGTTTCATCATGTGCTATTTTAGCATTTATTACACCACTGAGAGGAACGTGGGTCCCTACAGTCTGCCAGTTGCGCTATGTGCATGCACAAACAGCCCCTGCCAAATGGTCATCTTTTTACCCATAAACAATGGCAACATCATTCATCCTACCTATCAAAAACTAGTTCAGCCCTGGTAGTGGTTAACACTTCATAGACAGCCAATCAAATCCATTACAGCTTAACACATTTTGTCCCCAAGGCTCCCCTCCTTCCGCAGCACTTTTAACAAGACATCCCTGCCACTATATGCTATTATTTCTTTGCTATAAGTCTGATAGTGTAAAATCACTCAAACCTTTCTCTCTGGGCAACACTCTGCCCCAAGAACTCTTCACACCGAGCAAAACTAAGGCTGAAACTACTATACCACCAGGATAAACTAAAATATCCCCATCTATGATGTCACTTGAAAGAAACTGACACCAAATGCCCCTCATCCCTACCAGGAATGAAAACTCTAAAGCTTCACAAGATGATGTCACTGGGAAGCAAGAACTCTTGTCAAGCAATGCAAGGAATCCATTTGCAATGAAGAGCTCTGCCGACAATTCTCTCTTTTTTTAACCTAAAAATGGATGGCAAACCAATGACAATCACGAGTTCCAAACTAGGAATGCGCCAGAACCCAACCACAATCCACCACAAGGAATAAAGCGGTAACCGCAGTTTGCTAATGGTTTCCAGAAGCCACCATTTGATACGGACCAGCCAAACTCTGAACCTGTCAGTGCCATCAATCCAATAAAGCCCCAAACCAGGGAAAACAAAACCCCAAGTCAGGAACACTTAACAAACATTGTCCCCATCCACACAAAGGCCAGTGGAACTCATGAAAACTAGAAAAGTTAACAGAAAAATAGGTCTTGCTTTATCATGACTATGCCAAAGGTAGGAGGCCCGAACTCAAATATACATCCTGATTTCCAAATTGTGATCTAACATGATCACCACTTAAACACACACAACCATAAGAGGCATGAATATGGCTATACTGTAAAATGTTGTACAACTGAGCATGCTCCTTTAACCTTCTTGTCTTTCCATGAAGAAATTGCACAATTAAGCGTTAAGGCCCCACTCTAACAATTATTGCCACCACGTGCATGCGCAGTGGCAGCCATTACTTCACCTCACTTGGGACCTGGGAAAAGCAGCTAGCAGCTTCAAAGGAGCACCTGCCTTGACCAGTGATCCACCATTACACGGTCCAAAACCAGTTCACTAAGGAAGTAAAGCCCCACACCAACCCAGCACACTCTACCACTCATGAAGGCACCATCACTCAAAACTGACCACCAAATCTTCACTAGCAAACAACACAGACCCTCAGCGAAACTCAGCACAGCTGAGGCACCTAATGCTCCAGACATGTCTGCAACCACTCCTGCCTGCCATACAATGGTTCTTCCCTTTTCCTTTTATTCTACTTCAAATCTCAATGACTGTGAAGACAACTTCGTCAGCAGCCCAAACGAAAGGAAGGTGCCAGCCCACACCTCTCCAATTCATAACTGCAGCAGACTCCAGTCAACTATCAGCAGAAACCAAAAAAAATGGCACAACAACAAATTAAACAATCTTAGTAGCATCCAACCACAACCACCAGCAAAACAAATTAAACACAAAACATGCTACTACCTGAAAGACCACCCAAGCAGCAATGACTTACCCCAAGTAAATAAACTGTAAGGGTAGAGAAAACAGTAATCCACCAAGAATTCCCAAGCTCCCTTATACTGTAACAAGTCAGTATACCATAAAAAAAAAAAGAACAAAAAAAAAAAAAACACCTACAGCCAGCCACCAACCCGAGGCCTACCTCTTATCCTTGAATACCTTACAGGTTATCATGGACGTACAACTTCCCTTAGCAAGTTCACACCAAAAAATCTGACTCCTACTCCAATAACACTTGCTTAAAACCCTTTAAGCACCCTCCCTACCCTTACTTCCTTTCCTCCCAATCATCCCTCAGTCCTACTTATCCCTATCTTCCTAAATTCTACTACACTATATCTAGCCTCACTTATAGATGTTCCTGGACAGATTGGTCTGTTCCAAACCTCATTTTTAGAACTGCTACCTGTATATCTTGTTCCATATTTCTAGATAATGCTCTTGCTCTCTTTTTTTTTTCATTTTACAATTGAAAGCAAAACCTTTATCAATTAAGAAGCAAGGATAACAGCACAAGGTATAACAAAAAATAAGTCTGAGACACACAGCAAAGGTGGAAATTACAGGAGATGAGAGCTGTAAATAATCCAGATTCTGTGTACAGTCTTACATTGTTTCAGTCACAGGCGGTATAGATATGATGGAATAGAAGACTTAGTTTTATTAACTCATTTATGCACACTGGCTACAAATGTGAACTGATTTTTTGGAAATTTCTTTATTCTTTAATATGGAGAATGCATCCTTTATGGAAGATGTCTGAACATTAAATTATAGCATTGCATTTGTTTGACATTGAAAATGTTAGTATGAATAATGAATGATAATGAAAAACTGGTAGTGTTAGTATAAATATTGAGAACTCAGTGTTATCTTGGTACATATTACCAAAACTGATTTATTGTTAATGAAAATTAATAGACAAAGCAGTAAATAGTAGTAACTTTTGTCTTCTAAAACTAATTGTCCTCTACTGGTATCTGAAAATAGGGTTTTTAGACCTTCAAAGAGATACCTGTAATCTGAGTAAAGGTGAATGGGAGGCATTACATATATTAAGAAATGTATCTGATATTACTACTAAGCTATTGGATAAGGGCAGATATACTATCCAAAATGATAGAGGATTTTGAGAATGTGTGCTGTTTTGTAGGTCCATAGGTAGGTAATAAGCAATTAGTCTGCAGACCATTAGAAGCCTAGCTATAAAATCATAATCAAAAGATCCCTTCAGCCTCAAGGAGAGCAAAACAAGATAGACAGCAACACATCTGGTTCATAGGTAGATACTGTATATACTAGGCCAATGAACCTATGAACCTTTTTAAGCCTGATTATGCTTCCTGAATATATCAGACAAGTTTTGGTACCCTAACATGATTTTTAAGTGGTATTTGGTGGTGCTGCAGTAACGTTGTCGCCTCACATTAAGACGTTGTCCTGTTTGATTCTCAGCTAGAGCGTCTTCTGTGTGGAGACGTGTATATGGGCGTACCTTAGTTGAAGGTTGTGTGTCAGAGCTGGCAACTCGGCATGTAAAAATCTACTGCCAATCATTAGCAGATCGGAGTTGCGCTGTGGCGACCCCTAACTGGGAAAAGCCAAAAGACACAACAGCAACATTTGTTCAAATTGGGTGAACAGGCATTTACAGGCTGCCTCTTTCTATCTGAGACACAGTTGCTAGACCTGGAGTAAATTTCTGATTCCCATTCCATCCATTGATACAAGTTACACTTGAATTGGGATAACGAAGAACTCTGCTTCACATGGAAGGGAAGCCTGTTCCACAGAAGGGGATAGTCTCTGAGGTACATATCTGTCCCTCCAACATGTCTCAGTTATGCCCCAGATGAGGTTTAGGTCTCCAGATTGGGTAATTCTGATGCCATTTGTTTTGCGGGTATGCAGCAGGTCCATCACAGAAGGATTTGAAGATGCCTTGTAGGCCAATAGATTGTCTCTCAGCAGTCTGTAGGAGATTGAGTAGAGGGATAGGCTTTGCGGCAGTCCTCACAGGACAAATTATTTACAACTTGCATTCTTTTTGTGTGGAACATCTATGGATGTTCTACTTGCCACATATGCCTTGTCAAGTACATATCGAAGGGGGCACTGTACTCAACAACTGGTCTAATAAGGGTCAAGCACAGTGGGACAATGACCTCCTTGTAAGTTGTGCAACATAGAAATATTTCCTTACTACCACTTACACATGATGTTCAAAGGTTACTTTTTACATGATTTGCCAGCTTCCCAAAGGATACTATCATGCATTTTTTAGCATTGAGTTTTAGACACATAGCTCTGGCACCAGTTATTTGTCTGTATCAGGCCTTTTTGGAAGGTATTTTTGTCTTGCGGAGCTACTAGTCATCTAGTTTGCAGTCATCTGCAAACTTCGACAGTCAGCATAGGCGCCGGAACCATAGGGCAAGGGGGAATGAGCGCCCTCCCACTTTTACAGATGCAGGTTGACAAAAAAAAACTTCTTCACACTGGGGTGCAAGTATCTTCTTCTTTAAGGAGGACCTTGCGTGCATCTCATGAATGCACACACGCCAATGTGGATGTAAATACATTCCACACTTGCACACGTAATTTAAGCTAGCAGTTCTGTTAAGAGAGAAGGTGAATGCGTGTGTACGCGTGTGGGCATTTGATTGAGAAAGAAGGTAAATGTGTGTGTCTGAATGTAATTTAATATCATTCATTTCTGTATGAGAGAGAACGTGTGTGTGTGTGTGTGTGTGTGTATATGTGCATGTATATGTGTGTATATATATATATATATATATATATATATATATATATATATATATATATATGTATATATATATATATTAAATAAACCTTTTGACATCAAAAGTAAAAGAACATAGTGCTTAGCCACCAAATAGAACACATTGCAGTCTGAGTTTTTGAACTGTGATATTTAAATCTCTCTTATATGCAATTTTTCTATGTTGCATTTACTGTCTCATTAACACCTGATACGTCAGTGATATTGCTGTTACCATTATTAATAATGCTGAAATTATAATTTAATGTCTTTATCATGAAGATATGGAGGTTGCAAATAAATTAACTATATCGCTGCTCTTTTATTCCTTTTCTTTGTGCATCAGTTCTTCTTTGTTGCAGGTTGCTCAACTGGCATGCTTATAATTTAGTTTGGTTGTTTAATTTGTAATTTTATTACTTTTAGGCACAACATGCTTTAAGGTTCTTATCTCGCGTTAGGTTGTGTGGCTTTGTCACTTCTAAAATTATTTTCTGTAGTTTATATTTTAATGAAGGCAACTTACTTGATACTTTGCAGCTCATAATAGCAGTTTCAAACTAAGATGAATACTTGCTAGTAAGGTTATGCCTACTTACTCCTCATTTATTTCTCTTTACATTACAGTAACAGTTTATTTAATTATACATCTTTTATATGCACCAGGATTAGTTTTATAATTCATTATCTGTGTGTGTGCAAATGTAGACAGTTATTTTAGGAGGTGATGAAGGTTACAGATCAGCAGCTATTTAGAAGAAGGTTTTTGCAGATATGCCTGATAATAAAAATTAATATTTTATATATATATATATATATATATATATATATATATATATATATATATATAGAGAGAGAGAGAGAAAGACAAAAGATATAGTATAAAAAAGAGATGAAAGAGATAAAAGAGTGTTTTTTGTTGAGTGGAACTCCAGTAGCATTACAGCATAAAATGAAGTGTGGAAGCCCCAGTATTCGGTGATATGTAGATTCACAGTTGGTAAGAGGGAAATAAATATGCACATGGAAGTAGTAGCAAAATATATATAAAACAAAAAAAGTAAGAAAAAAATGACAGAACTATGCATGGTCACTGTAGAATGTCCTAGCATGAGACTGCGAGACAAGGGGCAAGGAATAGCTCTGGTTCTCCCCATGTAGTATGTATACAGATCCTTAGTCTAGCAGGTACATCATGCCATTTTTGCTGGTTGATGCAAGGTTTATGTTCAACCTCCCACTCCTCCTCCTCAGGAATCAGTCTGTCAAAAATATGATAAACAAATCAAACTCAGGATTACAGGATCATGTTCCTTATCAGCCTATAGACAAAAATATTACTGCTAGTCTGTTTCTATTGTATGTTATATATTCCTTTTATTTTTATATTATTTGTTTGTAAGAGGGTGTAGCTGCTTAAAGACATGCATCTGAATAGCACTAAGCATTCTGTACTGCAAAGTAGCACAGCAGGGGTGCAAGGACAGGTGTAACTTATTTGAAAGTAGCACAGTATCACAGCCTCTGGAGTATGTGCAGTATAGCACAGTAAGCTCTTGGGGGTGATTTTTTTCTAAGATGCACAGTACTGCAGGCTGTGTGACCATGTTCTACATAAAGAAAGAGATTGCAAGGAGGGGATACTGGAGGATACAGTATACTGTTGTGAATATGTGTTGCAGGTAGCACAAGTAACAGTACAAAAAGAAATGCTAGAGCACTGCCAGGTAGGACTATGCACACAGTCATGGATTACTCAGTCCAGGTATCTAAACAGAATGCACCCCAGGACTGTCTCTCGTGCCAGTAATGGATAGAGGCAGTTCCTAAATGCTGCATCCCTTACCTACGTAGGTCCCCTCCAATTATCTATGGTATGATCACAGTTATTCTCTCTAGGACTAATATACAATTATCAGCCATGGGATGGGAAAGACCAATCAGGAGATGTTAATTCAAGCACCAAAAGGGAAATTGGCTAAACTTAAAATGTCCTCCAAGTGAACCTATGTTGAGGGAGTAAATATTTAAAAAGAATTGCCCTTTTTAGATCAATAAGTGACCCTCTCACCCTCCACCCCCTCCAGCCTTCAAAAGCTTCCAGTACCTCTGACAGTCAGAGATTTTTTTACATTGGCCTTGACTTTAGAGAAGCATATGCCAAAAAGGACCATACCCAGCATAGAGCCCTGAGGGACTCCTCTAGTGACCAGTCCCTTTGTGGAGGTGAATTCTCCTATCCTAATTTCTTGGGCTCCATCTGTGAGCTAACTGGTTATCCAGTGTGTGACATAAGGGGTTATACCTAATTTCTCGAGTTTATCTACAATGCCTGAGTGGGGTAAGGTGTCAAATGCCTTGGCCAGGCCAAAGTAAACAGTATGCACCATTCTGCCTGGTTAGTTGTTTTGGTGACATTCATGAAGAAGTTTACTAGGCTGAATGTGTATGACCTGCCCTTGATGAAACAAAATTGGGTTGGATCCAGCGTCTGAAGGTTTCCTATGCCATTATTTATCATTTCCATGATAATTCATTTCATGGTTTTGCATATGGGACTAGGCAGACGTATGGACCTGTGGTTAACCAGGATCCATAGATGGCTTGCCTCTGTGCTGAGGGATGACATTTTCAGTGCTTCGTTCACTTGGCACAAAACCTGTTAGGAGGCTATGGTTAAATAATGATTCTAATAGCCCTGGTAGGTCATGTTTCATGCTATTCATGAGGCCTTCTAGATATTATTGGGGCTCATCAATGCAGTGTTCTTGGCCTTAGAGCACGCACCGTTCCATAATTATATTCAAAGGGATTTCCTGAGTGGTGTCGGGGGGGGGGGGGGTAAAACGGTAACTAAATTTGTTGGCCAGTAGATTTGCTATGTTTTCCAGCTCAGTGTATGTAGCTCCATTTACAGCTGGTTTGCCACACTGTTGTGTACTGCTGTTGAAGTTGCAGACATAGCTGAACAAATTATTGGGATTGTCCTGGCCTAGGAACCTAGTTTTCCTCCTTGGTAAACTTGATTAGCCTTCTGTGCTGTTTGTTGAGATTAATGAGGGCTTCCACTTCCTAATTTTTGCTGTGATTTTCTTCTTCTTTTTCTTATACAACCTATTGATGTTGGTATTCTACCAGGGTAGCATATTTTCTGAGTTTAACCTGTACTTACTCCTGAGAGCAACAGCTGTCTCTTTATGACTGACATGATTGTACAGCTTTTCAGTGAGCAATTCTGTATAGGCACAGCACTGTTCTCAGGGTTGGGAGGGGGCTTAAGTTTGACATGGTGTCACTTAATAGTAGGAAGTTTGCCCTAGAATAGTTTCTAGACATTCCAGGGTTAGCAGAGGTCCTGTGTTTTATTTTTATTTCAAAGGAGACAGTTTTATGGTTTGACCTTACAGGGAGGACATTATACTAGAGGCTGCAATGGTCTTCCATGTTTGTGAGGACCAGATCAAGGATGTTAGCTTCCTGAGAATGGTCATCTAACTATCAAGGTTCACTTTGAAGGTGGCAAGGGTGCTACTCTGTTTGATGTATGACAGGATATGAATCTATCATGTCAACAGGTCTTATCTGTTGCTGAAGGTTTAGTTCCTTTAATCAAGTACCTGAGATACAATTTGTTCTGCAAAGGAGTAGTAGGTGAAAGAGGATTACATTTTTCATGACTTGAAAGCTAGACTCAGATCTCCATGGAGGAGTCTATTAGAGACTGAGAACAGAGACAGGGCTGCCAGTCTGTCCTCATATCTAATATTTATGAGGCCACTGATCTTTTTATTTATGATTCTCTAACATCTCTCCAGCTGAATATGTTTAGACAAATGTCAAAAGATGCATTACATTCAGTAACGGGCCTGATGAGATATGAGTATATGGAAATTAAGACTTCTTTGGATCTAGCGGAGAGGCTTTGGAAATTAGATGTCAGACAGAAGGTTTTCTGTAATACTGTGGAGTGATAAAGGTCGAACAATAAGGAATTATCAATGACAGTGCCCAGATCCTTTATGACAGAGTCTGGTTGGAGGTGGCTGTCTTATATGGCATGTGAACATTTTCTTTAACAAAATGAACTATGCTACATTTTTTCACATTTATTTTGAGACCATATTTCTTGCACCAATTGTTAACATGTACACGTTCTGAATAATGAATACCCCAGGCTTACCTTACTACACTCTCTCTCTCTCTATCTCTCTTTCTCTATATGTGTGTGTGTGTGTGTGTGTGTGTGTGTGTGTGTGTGTGTATCTGTAACCGGCCATTAATGTTCATCTTGTCTTGAGTTATCTTTATACTGTGTGCTTTACATTTCTTTGTGCTACATAGCCTGTCTTGGGTCATTTTAGTTATAACATTAGAGCCAACTCCTGTAATACCAAGATTTTCCTCAAGTACTTTCTTATTACACTCAGTAATGAAGTGGGTGAAAAAATTTAATTCTGTACTCGTTGAGGTTATACTAGTACCCAAATGCCTTCCCTGTAGCCCTAATCTTTAAATTATCAGTTTGCCTTTTATACTCATCCTAGCTCTTTCCACTTCCCAATAGCACCTGATATGTTGTAAAATGCTACCCCCTTATTACCACATTTTACACAACATGCCTTCCTTAGTGTAAAATATCACCATTTTATTACCACATTTTGCACAGCATGCCTTCCTTAGGGTGCAATATCACCCTCTTATTACCATGTTTTACACAGTATGCCTTCCTTAGTATAAAATATCACCCTCTTAGTACCACGTTTTACACAGTATGCCTTCCTTAGGGAAAAATATCACCCTCTTATTACCACATTTTACACAGTATGCCTTCCTTAGTATAAAATATCGCCCTTTTATTACCACGTTTTACACAGTATGCCTTCCTTAGTGTAAAATATCACCCTGTTATTGCCACATTTTACACAGTATGCCTTCCTTAGTGCACAATATCACCCTCTTATTACCACATTTTACACACTATTCCTTCTTTAGGTAAACTATCACCCTCTTATTACCATATTTTATACAGTATGCCTTCCTTAGTGTAAAATATCATGCTCTTATTACCACGTTTTACACAGTATGCCTTCAGTAGTGTAAAATATCGCCCTCTTATTACCACGTTTTACACAGTATGTCTTCCTTAGTGTACAATATCACCCACTTATTGCCACGTTTTACACAGTATGCTTTCCTTAGTGTACAATATCACCCTGTTATTACCACGTTTTACACAGCACGCCTTCCTTAGTGTAAAATATCGCCCTCTTATTATCAAGTTTTACACAGTATGCCTTCCTTAGTGTACAATATCACCCTGTTATTGCCACGTTTTACACAGTATGCCTTCCTTAGTGTACAATATCACCCTCTTATCACCACATTTTACACAGTATGCCTTCCTTAGTGTACAATATCACCCTCTTATTACCACGTTTTACACAGTATGCCTTCCTTAGTGTACAATATCACCCTGTTATTGCCACATTTTACACAGTATGCCTTCTTTAGTGCACAGTCATTTGCTCTTTGCTTGTGGGCTTTTCTGCTCAGCAGTTCATGTGCTTGAATAAATTCCACATCTCCATGTCCTCTGTAATGTATCAGCATATCTTTAACAAATTATGTGCTTTTAGCCTCTGTCAGAGTTCTCAAATGCACATCTAATAGTATAGCATTTTGCACGCACCACACAGCGTAAAACTACGTTTGTTTATTTATTTATTTTACTTGACATTTGTTTACCAGGGAGGTCTGACTGGACTAGCAGTCCATTTTCAGTGGAGGCACAGGGAGAAATGCTCCAAGTATAGATAAACACATGACATTAATTTACAATGTAACATTAATGACAGAGAAACAGCAAAACATTGATCCAGTTAAAACAGAGCAATAGTCTTCAGTCCATTACAGTAGGTATAGGCTGGTAGATTGGAGTCCCAGTCAGAAATAAAAAGAGAAGAAAAAATCCTGAGTAAACAATTTTTTACACACATAACATAATAGTAGAGTAAGCAACTGTTTGTTACACACACAAATAATATGCATATGCAAATATGCATCACTATTAGGAGTAAGGCTACAGAGATGGGGGATAAGGAGAAAAAGAGGTGTAGTATAAGAGAGAAAAAAGTAGTTGCAAGAGTGGGGAGGAGGTTAGAGGTAAGTGACGATGAGGCTGGTCACACACAGCTGTGTCTTATTATTTAGGTCATCTACATACCAAATGCTACTAAGTCTTTATCTGTCAGAAACTGCCAGGAAACCACATCTTTTAGGGTAATTAGTTAGAGAATTGGAACTTACACCGTCAGAAATTGACATAATTTCCATCTACAAACAGGACATCCCAGAGCCTGAAAAGAGTGCAGCAGTATTATATATGTATTTTGTAAGTGAAAAGCCCTGAATATTTACAGCACATCTGAGTACTGAGATGGAAAACTAATATTTCCATAATAAAACAGAAGTTCTATTACAGCGAGACAAGGAAAATTCTGCCACGTATTTGCCATTAGTTCTTCATGAGTGGATAAGGTCCCACTGAGTCACCTGATAATTACAGGATGGACATAAAGACTTAAGCTACAGGCTGTTAATTTGATGTGTTACCCGATACCTTAGTTTAAGAAAGGTTCATTTGTGGTATCAAAAATTATTAAACAAAGAGCATTTACTGAGACTCAGATTAAATGTTACATAAAGAAAATAATGCGTACAGAGTGAAATGACTTTGTGCACACTTTTTTTTTTTTACTTTAACCTTTTGGGCATCAGCAGTGTGTCTTCTAAGACCATCCCTTTGGTGGCCATCAAACCTATTTGGGGCAATGGAGTGGATCCAAGGACAGTGACCCACATTCCTTGCACATTTAGTGAGACATGAAGATGGAAGCAGTGGGATTCGAACTCTTGTCAGTGTCATCTCAGTCACTATAATTATTTCTAGTCCTGGAAACATTCCAGAGGTGGAAAAAAATCTCAGTCTGAAATGTAGCCCTCTGATATTAAGGTGAAATTTAAGTCAACTACATCTTATTTTGTCCGCAGGAAGGAGTGTGATGAATGGAGTTCGATATTCAGAATATGCTGTATTTACTGCTGCATTTTATCTTAATACCCAAAAAAATAGTTTCACTACTATTTGTTCAACTATTTATTAATTAGTCGTTCTTTTTTATTTTAGGAATATTATATTGGTAACCTGCATGTTGACAGATCACCCGTACCTGATAGTTTGATCTTCTGAGGTCTACCTTCTAGCTGTTTCATTAGAATGACTCAACACACAGCTCAAATTCTCCCACACTGTCTCAGATGACAGCTAGGCAAGGAAGAGGCACTGAAGAGAGAGAGGGACAGTTTTCCGCCCTTCTAACACAAATGGTACTTCCTTGTGTCCCAGCTGCTGTGCACTCCTCCTTTCCCATTGGCTATACAAACAGTACAGCTTTGCTGATGTGTGGATTTTGCACATACCTCCATACTATCTTCTTTTAACAACTATACATCTATGCTTGACATTGGTGTACTAACTCCACCCTCTGTACATTAATCATCCTCATATTAATGAATCCCAGCTAAAGTTTCTATTTTAATTTACAAAAATATTTAACAGTTATTGCTCAAAACAAAGAAAAACAAACAAAAAGTAAATACATCCATTAGCACTGCTGTTCATTTGCCAACCATGATTTTATAACATATCAATTTGTAATACACATGTATTAGTATAGTTACATTATAAATGGCAGAAAATGTATACAAAACATTGCTTCTATTCATTCATTATTTACCATGAGACATAGTTTTTTTTGTTTAAATGATTATAAAGTTCTCAGTGAACGTAAACTTACAGTTATAGCACAGCAACAGACCAGCTTCTCCATCTTCATAAACATCAATAGCTGCAACAAAATTAACCTGCAATGGGGAAATGGCATTAGAGTGTAAGATAAATAACAAAACATTCAAAACAATTGTGACATAGTCTGCTAACTTTCCACTAGTTAAATTCATTAGTATACTTGCTTGGACTCTGCACCTAAATGACGTACTGTCACATGCAGGGAAAGTGAGTATCAACACAGCAGAAACCAATGTTCTTTCATGGGTACTTCCAGATGTGCGTTACATTGGTCAGGTTTTTATACATACACAGACACACGTGTGCAGCCAGCCAAATATCACACACACAAGTGCTAGATCTCGTTTTCTTTTAATGTTTGAAAAGTGCTGTATCACGGTGTAACAGCAGGTATCTATGAGTGCCTCATGAAACAGCAAACACTCATATGAATGAACCTTTAAACATCGATCAGTCTAAAATAAAAGCTCAAAAATGAACAATTATAACCATCTCTTCTTTTTGCAGGGAGGCAGCCCCCCCCAGCACCCCCATCCCCCCTCAATAATTATATATATTAACTCCATGACTGCATAACAGCTGGGTAAGGGTGATCCCATTCAAACAACTGCTGGCAGAAACTCTCTTAGGAAGAATGTTTGCGCTCAAGATTTATTTTTTACAGCATGAAAAACATTCACTCAAGTGAGCATTCACTCTTCCTAATTGTAACCATACACACACACACATACACACACATACACACATACACATACATATATATATATATATATATATATATATATATATATATATATATATATATATGGGGTTTACTATCAAAATCTCAAAAATCGAAAAAAAAAAAACCTTTCGGAACATTGAACGGCAAGGTCGAATCCCTGCATATTAATCAGGTGAAAATGTTGAATCTGATGAATGAATTCAGCAGATTCGACATTTTGCGGAATACTGAACACGATGTCCATATAGGAGGCCTGGTAAGCATCACTGGTACACTTCAAATCATGTTTTTGTAGGACCTCACACCCCCCACTAACTATATATTCCAAATCCGAGATCACACTACAGGGAGGAAAGGGATTAATATCCCAATCCGCACTGTACCATGATCTCTATTCATTACATGAAGCTCATATCAATGAATGCACAGTGGCATTCGCTGATATGAACTATTGATAATTTAACATTCAGCAACATGGGAATTGGCCATCTGTTGTACAACATTCCCATTATCATTGAAACTACGTTCAACATTTTGACTGTAAACCGGTATTATACACACACACACATATATATATATATATATATATATATATATATATATGGTTTACATTCATATGGTCGAGCGCACATTGCTCGACCATACATTTTACTGACTTTTCTCTGTGAATCCTATAACGACAAATGGTCAGAATATCATAAAAATACAGAATTCGACATTTCCGACTGCTCTACACCCTAAAACAAGAGTTAACATGGGTCAAAAAGGGATCGGGATTTTGCAATTCGCAACACTTGCAACTGCATTTTTGAGATGTTGCCGCACTCCTTTAGGCCATACTCGCTCAATCATTCACTGGATGACCATATGCATGTACACTATATATATATATATATATATATATATATATATATATATATATGTATATATATATATATATATATATATATATATATATATATATATAGGTGTACCTGATAATGATCTAAACAACATAAGATTGACAGTAAAATTATCAACAGAAAAAGATCGAAACTGAAAAATATCTAAACGGCAAAATAATGACAGCACTAAAGTTATACTAGAAAAGGATATTCACCAACAAAAACTCAGAAACTAAAAAACAAATGAACCTCAGTCAGAAAAATGGAACTTTAGTTTATTAAACCAAAAGCTAAAAACTCATGTACAAACTAAGCACTTTCGCCTGTGACATCCCAGGCTTCATCAGAGTAATGAGTTAACAAAGCCAATTTACTTAAATACAGTGCAGCTGTTATGTGATCACCATTGAAAGAAACTAAATTAAATCCAACACAAATTCCCCCATCATTAAAATAAATTAAACATTCACTATATATATAACTCATACACATTCTTATACAAATATAAACATAAAATAAAAAATGAAAATGTTTTTAATACTAACATCACTTAAAACATATACAATTCATAGTTGTTGTGCCCTCATTTTCAAAATACTTAATATGGAACAACAATTGTTAGTGCCAGCGTATTCCCTGGTGTTTAACCTTATTTGCCACACAGTTTTCTTAACCTCTAAGAGGTTTTTAAAATCACCTCCCTTCTGATCTTCTCTTACCCTGTCAATAATAAAAAACAAAAACCTCTTGAAATTATCACATTTTGTACTATGCATAAATAAATCATTTGTTGTTTTCATGTTTTTATGCCCCTGACATGTTCCGCTATTCTTTCCTTTATTTTCCGAATAGTTTTCCCAACATAAAATAATGGGCAGTTCAGGCATATGGCCACATATACTACCATTCTGGTGTTGCAATTACAGTGACTAGGGCATTGAATATTCCTACTAAACCCACTAATAGACACATAGGGGCCATTGTTAATATACTTGCAGTACCTACACATACCACACTTGCTCATTTCCAATTTATAATTTACTAAGATCTTACTTTTTGGTTTTTCAAGCATCATCTTCTAGTTACACCCCCTGCTGTATACAATCTGTGGTTTATCTCACAACAAGACTTTCAAGTCATCAGTGATAGTTAATTGCAACACATAATTTAATATATCCACCATCATAGGTATCTCTCTCTGTTATACCGTAGTACCATAGCACCTATTTTTTCATTAGTTGTTTTTTCCTTTTCATTTAGTCATTATGCTGATTTTAAGATAAGGATAAAATTAGTGCCTCATTCTTTCATCACCTCATTTCTAATCTTTAATAAGAACTTCCATAGATAACCTCTATCCTTAAACATTCCAATTAAAATTACCAGTTCTTCCCCTGAACTTTGTGTCTTCACTCACCAACCTAGACAACCTCACCATTTGCCCATTTACTACACTTCTTTTTTAGTGGTAAGGGTGACAACTATCGTAGTGCAACAAGGCATTAGAGTAGGTTGCCTTTCTAAAAATATTGGAACACAAAACACCATTTTTTATACAAAAATATGTCCAAAAACTCAATTTCACTAAGATGGTATTTATAAGTCAATTTTAAAAGCAGTGCAGTCTGGTTGAGGTAATCAATGAAATAAGTCATCTCATCTACTTGCCCATTCCATAACACTAGTATCTCATCCAGAAACCTCAAAAACAACACTATGTTGGACATAAAGGGGGAGGTAAAAAGAAATTGCTTTACATTCCACTGATACTAAATTGGCAAAAATCTGGGTACATTTAGCTCCAATGGCCACTCCAGAAGTCTGACAGAAATACTCTCCATCAAAGTATACAAAATTGTTGTCCAATACCATTGACATCAGGTCCACAATAAAATTCCTCTTACCTGCATTCAAAGTCAGAACATCCATAAGGCTGTCATAAAACATGGACAAACCTACATCATGTGGTATAATTGAAAAAATGTTAGATACATCAATACTAATAAAGGTGTAGTCCGTTTTTGTTGTCAAATCTCTTCAAATCTCCAAAGAGTGCTATGAATCACAGAGTACGTGACTTGTATGGTTCAGTACCCCTTTACAAAAAAGTAAATATATGCTGCCAATGGTTCCATTTAATATCTTCTAGCTGATACTATGGGCCTAAATGGGGGAGCATCCATATCTCTGTGGATTTTAGGAATCTCAAAGATCAAAGGAATAATAGGATGGTCCACCGTGAGGAAATCAAACTCATTTTTATCAATCACTTCCTGGCACCATGCATCATATAGCAGCCAATCAGTCTTGGCATATGTAGCATTTATTTCATTCATAGACACTCTAGTGTAAGTACTTACATCATTCAAAATGTCATAAAGTCTAGAGATGTAGTCCAATTGTGACATAATTATCACCCCCCCTATGTCCGACTTCATTATACGGTACTCATCTGTGTCTATCAACCTTTGCAAACACATCCTTTCTTCATACAATAAATTGTTGTCGTTACAAGATTTCTTTTTAAGCATTTTTCTAATTTCCCTGTCACAGTTTTGCTCAAATACAGTAATAGAGGGGTGAGATGGTGGAATAAAAATACTTTTTTTTCCTAATATCTCGTTCACCAAATTTTCTTGGCCAGAAAAATACACTTTCAAATTCAATTGTCTAGTATACAATATCAAACTAAAACCTTGGCTACATCTAGTTTAAAGTCAGGTACAAACAATTAGTTTTTTATACTACCAAAGGGTTTATGCTGTTTTCTCACTGTTGTGTGAACTCAGTGTTGATATATATAATTAACAGGGGAAAACCTGAAAAACACTGAAAAATGTGACATTATCTAATCACATATAAAAATTAAAAAATCTGACAAAACTGAACAATTTTTCCAAGCTTTTGTAGGGGGCAAGCCTGAATTTGGGTTTCTTGATTTACTGGATCTTTTCTAGACTAAGTTGCTAAATTCCACATAAACACTTTGTGAAACAGAACTAAGGGTTAACCAGACTGCAGCTTTGTTCAGCTGTTTGTCTCCTGTTTTCAACTATGCATTTAGAGACTGGCTATCTATTACACTTTCTTATGGCAGTGTAGTTTCTATATTGTCTCACATTATTATCAGTGGCAATGATCTCCTTTTATTTAATTTAAGAGTCCTTTTTCTGCACAAGTTTAATCTTACATACAGCTTCTGCACTCTGCCTAATTTTTACAATTCATTCATTTACCCTAAACAAATTCAAAACATTAGCTAATGCTACATTTGTTTTGGTCCAATATGTGTTTCTGAGTTTATCATTTTATGACAAATACAATTCTCTTTCTGAATAATGAATCCTGCAGCTCACCAAATTCATATATTTTTTTAACGTTATACCTTGACACATTTAAATATGTATCAATTATTTCTTAATGCTCTTAGTATCTTGCAAAAAGTGCATGATGGGCATATAGCAGATTTTTCCTTTGGCCATGGTATTGCCTGAGTCTGTCTTTTAAGAATGCCAAATCATTTTTTGCATGTGTTATTTATCTTTATAGTTTTATGTTCAGTTATGTGAACAATATGGCTACTTGTACATCTTTGTTTTTTTGTGATATGTTACTTTGCAACATAAAAATGATTTTGCAAATCCTTTGCAGCCACTGATTTAAATTTTCTCTCATATTCCACTGGATAACCAAAGAGATTGTTGGTTAAGTGATAAAATTGGAGTCACAATGAAGATTGCAAAGTTTTAAATGCAAAAAAATGTTGCTTTTGTCATTTCTTGCTTATATGCCCTGCTTTTTTGCCCATGTCTTAAAATGTATAAGGGTTCATTGATTACTTTGAATAAGAGCTCATTTTGTTTCACTATTCATTTTATTGTCATTTTCCTAATTTAATTAGTAATTTGTCATAGTTAATGATTTTGAATTTCAGCTGGTAGTTTAGAGACTCTGCAGCTGTTAAATTGTATCATTTCATTCATGTGACAAATGTCAGTGTCATCAGCTCCAGGGTTCTTACTGCCCCCTTTTGCAAAAGTCATTCTGGTCATAGATTCATGGAGAAAGCCTTAGTTAAGGCCAAGTTTCAGTCATTCTACTTGCTCACCATTTGGTACCACCAGTAGCCTTCAATAGGTTTTTGAATTAAAAAAAAACAAAAAAACAAACAAAAGAAAAAACAGGATGGCTGACTGAAGGCATGATGATTCTTTGCTGACATGGCAATCACCTGCATGAAGACAGATGTCATGTGATAAAGTGCATGTACAAGCCTTATGGACATCCTAACATAGTACTGAGTATTTATGAATATTTCAGAAGGGGCACGTGTTAGCTTGGTAAAGTCTCTCTATGTCACTTAATTAACTGGCTTAACATGCCTGCTGGTACTGTATTTCTCCAAATCACCCTGACCTACATCAGAAATTTTCTGTGCTGTTTTTGTCATGGATCTTCTGCTACATGTGTTTCCAGTACTTTTCCACCTGTTTCCTTGCCTGCACTGTCATATCCTCCAGGAGTTTTGGTGCAGTAATGCAATGGAGAGATGTCTGCCACCCATATTGCTCCCTATACTGGTGCTGCGGTAGCATTGTTGCCTCACAGTAAGACGTTGTCCTGTTCGATTCTCAGCTAGAGCATCTTCTGTGGGGAGATATGCGTGAATAGGCGTGCCTTCGTTGAAGGTTGTGCGTCAGGGCCGGCAACTCAACATGTAAAAATCTACTGCCAATCATTAGCAGACCGGAGTTCCACTGTGGCGACCCCTAACCAGGAAAAGCCGAAAGATACAACAACCCTTCAGTGTACCTACTTCTGATTTCTCTGCTCTACTTGATTTAAATCATGTTTTCTTTTCTCATAGTGCTCAGCATGTGATATTGCACAATTAAGTGCCTATATTGCAAATCATGATAAACCACATATGTAACTTTTTGCTAAAATAATTTGAAATAAATAATAAGAAAATAAAGCATATAGGCAGCTCCTCTGTTTTCTTAGATCTTTGTTGTATCTATGCAATTATGGCATTTGTGAGTTATTTACATTAACATCTCTTCCACTCCATCTAGAATTCATTGTATTTGTTTTTTGAAAAGTGCCCAGTTTCCAGTCATGGTGCTATTAGCATACAAAAGTTTAAGAATCACTACACTGACACATCAAGTGAAAAGGGTATGCATACATTCACTGCTGGGTTTCTTAAATGCTAAACTGTCTAAAACAGAACTTTATGACTGAATGAAAACAAAATATTGTTATGTAACTATAAAGCATAAATATTTAAATTATATGATGAAGCTGATCCTGACAAAGTTGTGTCTCTCCTCCCTGGAATAAGTCACAGTTACTCATTATCTGGAATAATATGTATTATGCATTTGTTTATCCATTTGCCTGTTGTTGATCAGGCAAGTCCAGATGAGAAACAAGCCTTCCTCAGTGGTTCTGTAGAGCCAGTTCACAACATAATTTGTAAGTTGCACATAGCACAGGTGATGCAAATGAGTAAAGTGTGTGTGTGTCTGTGTGCGTGTGTCATACCTCTCAACCTCTCAATGCAAGAAATCTGGACACAGACTGACAAAATGGGGGGACAAAGGCCCAAAAATAGGGACATATTTTAAATATTACTCTTATAAGCTTAGAAAGTTGCTAGAGTAACAGAATTTGTTTTAACATACATTTGCTGAAGGGTTTGAAGTCTGAAACTGAAATGTATGTCATTACTTAGTGACTTCAATCCTCAGATCATCCCAATAATTTGTCAGCAAATCACAGATTTTATGAGGAACAGACCAAAAATATGAGCCAAAACTCTGGACAGTCTGCAAAAATCTGTACAGTTGGAAGGTATGGTGTGTGTGTGTGTGTGTGTGTGTGTGTGTGTGTGTGTGTGTGTTTACTGTAAGCAAATGCATGGAAATACTTGTAACTTAAAATGTATTGCAGGGAAAACAACATAGTTCTGCTGTGAATAGTAGAAGGTAAACAAACGTTTTGAAGGTCACCATCGTGTAACCAACTTAGCAAGACAATACAATTGTGCACAATACAAAAACAAGTTAATGCCTTCATTTTAGCCTGGTCAGCTTCAGATATGAAGGCTAATCAACAGTCATTCTAGTGGTGAAGTACCACAACTACTCACAGTTTTCAAGCCAGGTGTAACTAAACAGCTTTCTCTTGTCTTTTGTTAGCAGTAGGAACAAAAACAATTCGCAGTAGCAAAACAAGGGCTCCCTCTCATTTGCAGCAACAGAAATGGTCACAATAAGAAAGCAATTTATTCTGCTTCTTTCCTTGCAACAGTAGAAACAGTTAACAGTTAACATGAAGAAAAGGTCTGTCTCTCTCTGTCTCCTATTTCTTTCTCTCTCTAGTTCCTTCTTTTGCCACACTGTTGACAGCTCGACACATTTCTTTTGCATCTTGTGCACCTGAGCAGGCAAGAGTTCAATCATTTCCCACTGAGCTACATACTCAAAGGTAACAAAAATTAGATGAACGGAAAAAAAAAAAAAACATGAGCAGAGTTTCTCTCAGCAGAGTGTCAAGTTGTCTAACAGAACGTTTCATACAATTTAAACGTCTTTACAGTGTATTGTTCATGTTCTTAAGGAAATGTAACAAATCTTTGGAGTTGGATATTAATGACTGGATTGATGAGATAACTAATACTAGGCAAAGAGCAAATATAACTCATTTAGGAAACAAAGTGGAATTCTGGATACAAGTATTCATCAATCTTGGAATTCAGGGCACAGAGAAGAAATAAAAAAGAAAGAAAATATGAAGTTTGCAACAAATAACAAGGAAGAAAAAGAAACTGATTAATGTCTGTAAGGTAAAGAGAATACATGCTTAAAAGGACACTGCTTTGCTATGTAACACACACATTACAAGGAAAAACAAGATTTTTCTACTAGAAAACCTTCAGTTTACAGAAAAAAACATCATTTTTCCAAAAGAGAATTTAGAAAAAGAGGCAAGGGGCAGGTGAAAAGGAAGAAAACAAAATTGAATGTGGAAGGATCGAAGAACATCACTGTAAGAAAAATGAGGAGAAAGACAGAAGTTGGTCAGTTGGCTCAAGCTGTGGATGTGCAAGGCCAGCTGGATGAGAACGCTATGCTTGCAAATGCAATAAGCAATGAAAGCAGTGGGATAAATAAGATTAATGGTGATGATCATTCCTTTGTAACAACAGATAGAGCAGAAATTACTGAATTACAAATTGAAGATTCTTCGGATCTGTTTAGGAAAAGATATTTTTGTAATCGGAGATTCAATTATTAGAGGAACTGATACTCACATTTGCAGAGAAGATAATGAACACTGAATAGTGTTTGCTTGCCAGGAGCAAAAGTAGAGGATGTGAGAAAGGCCTGAGAATACCTTATGTTAGGAAGTATGCATCTGTTTTTATTAATGTTGGTACAAATTATTTCATCTACAAGGACTCTCTGACAGTTAGTAGGGAACGTACAGACCTCTTAGACAGCATAGCTTGCATAGATATTAGGATGTATTTTTTACAAATCACATACAGAAATGAGAGTCAGGTCACTGTGAATGAAAAGATTTTTGGGGAAATACAGACATGAAAAAAAAATCCCGTGTTTAAAAATGGAAATATGTAGAGCATCTGAGCCTAATTTTGGGTACACGTTTAGACAGGATGGCATGCACTTGTCCAGATCAGGCAAGGAAAGTTTTGCAGCAGATATTTTTCAACATTTGACAAACACAAGGCAGGACTGTTGCCAGTTTGAAAAATTAACAGTTCACAGATAGCAACATTTTGTGCTTCTCTGATGGCTGCTAATACTAGGAACATTAATAATAAAGTTTTTTTATTGGAAGATTTCCTACATTCCCAGAAGACTAATGTTGTTATTATTTGTGAAATGACTGGAAAACAATTCTGTCAGTATATAAATGTTTTTTATTGTAACAGATATTCTAACAAACAATCAGGTGCATGCATTATGATAGGGATTAAAGATTGCTATAAGACCCATAATTATTACATGTTCAGTGATAACACCAATACAGTAGATTGTGTAACTGTGACAATAAAGACATCCTTGGATCATATAACAATTGTTGGAATGTATAGACCACCAACGTCAAGTGTTGATAACCTAGAGGAATTCATACATGTCTTGCATGAAACACAAGAGGGAAGAGTAATAGTGGCTGTGGACTTAAGTTTACCAGAAATAGACTGGAATAGTATTGATTGTACACTAGTAAGGAAATTATTTCCATCATGTTTAGGGACAACAGTTACTTCAGATTGTCAAAAAGCCTACCAGGGAATGGAACATACTAGACATTGTTTGTGTTCCTAAAGAAGTTACTGCAACTTCATATCAAGTTTTACCACCACTGATGTGCAGTGATCATGGGCTACAAATGTTAATTTGTTGCTAGATAATTCTTCAAAACCGAAATGTAAACCAATGCACAGAAGATTAATAACAGATTATATGGAAGCAAAATGGTTACTATGTAAAACTGGTGTGATGTGTTCAATGGAAAAACTGCAGAAGGAATGTAGAAAATTTTGAAAGAGAAATTGTCTGAATGTAACACCAGGATCTAGGCACACAACTTCGGGAGGATATATTTCCATAGGAGCAAGATACTTGATTAAGGTGAGAGACAAAATATATATGAAATGGAAAAAAGGTCAGAATATGACTTTGAAAACTGAAATAAACAAGCTGGACAGATAAATTAAACATAGTGTGAGACAAGATCAAGAAATATTTGAAGAAAATTTACATAAAGATATTGAGCTTAATAAGAAACCATTTTATAGATGCATAAGAAGTGGTAAGAGTAAAGACACACAAATTGCTAAACTCATACAGTCTAAGGACACAGCAGAGTGTGTGTGTGTGTGTATATATATATATATATATATATATATATATATATATATATATATATATATATATATATATACACACTTACAAAATCTTGGGCAAAGCAGTTTGGCTCTATAAAGGGGGTAATAAATTGTCCTAGTGACATCCGGGCAATCTCAGGGATCCCTAACAGATGATTGAATTTTCAGAAATTTGAAATTCATATGGTTGGGACCATGGGGACCATATGATTGAGTTTTCAAAAACTGGATCATCAAAAAAAATGAAATAAATAGAAACAAAATTTTCCTTTTCTTACAATTTTGCAGGGGGGCTAACCCCCCTGCACCCCCTTGCATATTTTATATACCAACTCCAAGATCACACTATGGTGAGAAATGATCCACACTGTAGTGTGATCACTGAGGTGCAATCTCAGAATTAGTATATATAATTTGCAGGGGGTGTGTGGGTGCAGAGGGTCTTACCCCCTGCAAAAACATAAAAAAAAAAAAAAAGATGATTTTTATTTTTATTTTATTTTTTTTTAATCTTTGTGACCATATGAATTTTGAGTTTCTGAAAATTTGATCATCTGATAGGAATCCATCAGAGTAGATTATATTAAAAAAGAACTGTGCAAAGTAGATCCAAAAAAGCACAGGATGGAGACAGAATTAGCAATTGTATCTAACAGTTCATATAAATATGGGGTGATTCCTCAAGATTTAAGGCATACACTTGTTAAACCTGTATTTAAGAGAAAGGGAAGTAGGACAAATCCAGAATCATATAGACCCAAACGTTTTCTTTCATGTTGTAGAAAAATAAAGGAGAAGGTTATATTGGATAAATTATTGTCACAAGTGGACAGTTGGGACTTAACCATACATCAGCATGCATATCTTGAAAATATCTATTACCACCTGTAACATGATCTACAATGACATAATAGCTATGAATAAAAATTTGTACTGTGATGTAATTTATATAGATTTAACTTCAGCACTTGATAGAATCATATACTAAACACGCATGAGTAAACTGAAAAGAGTACAGCAAAAACATAACAAGGGCATCCATCGATGTGAACATTTTAATTATTCTGAAAGACTAAAATATCTTGTAAAGCAATATATGTGTACATACCTTTAAGAAGCTATCCAAGGGTTGCACAAGTGAATAAATACTGAGCACGTACAAACTAAAACTATACTGCCATTTTGTAGTAAACAGTTGAGTTGTAAGCATTTACGTAAGTAAGATCGGTCTGTTAACTAGTTCATTCATATTTAATGATGCTGCTATCCATCCTGACGTGTTTCTATGTATTAAAGCATCTAGACAAAAAAAACAGCCTTCCTGTCACATGTGCTAGAGACGAATGAGCGACATGGTGTCAGAAACGGCATGTCTAAAGGACAAGGAATCAGAAAGCGGCATATCCAAGGGGCACGAAGTTGAAGGTGGCTTGGGTGCAATGACTAGAGTCACTTGCTTAGAGCTGGAGGAATATAGACCAGCTGATCATCTCTAAAAATCAGTAATGAATTTCAGGTATTAAAACTTACTCAGCACAGAGCATAGAGAATGTTCTAAATGATATTTGCATAAACAGATATTTATGATATTAATAAAAAAATATTTGAATTACTATGAAAAATGTTTGAAATAAAGTCCAAATTGCATAAAACGAATAAAGTAAAGGGAAACAACTGCATTTTCACAAAGCATGTATTTTTCATATTAAGCAAAGATATTTGAGTTATCAGAAGTGTATAAAGTGTTCATGTATTCATGTAATATTACAGTAAAGCTATTTCACAAAGTACAGCCATTACAAGGCATATTTCGCAGACTACAGCCATTACAGAGCATATTTCAACAAGTACAGTGTTTTGAAGTGTTTATTTTGCATTTGAATGTTGTTACAAGCTCACAGAACAGTTTGTTCATACATAATTACAAGGGCCAAATTTTCAGTATGTTTGTGCATACTTTGTGGGCACGGCAGATTAATTTCGAAAACCCAGTGCACTTGTGTTTGACAGTTGTATTGCTGAGAACTGGAGAGTGTTTGAGCAAGAGTACAACGTTTTCATACAGGCTGCATTTTCTGATAAAGATGACTGTATAAAAGCATTTATTCTGTTTAATTCAGCTGGGTCAGAAGACATAGAAAGGGAACGTTTATTTGTATATGCACCTGCTATCTATACCAGAGAGGGTGACAACCATCATATTGTTGTGCAGGCTGAGTAAAATGTAAATCTAGAGAAATGTGTAACCCCCAGACAAATGTTTCAATGGAAAGGCACTTATTTTACACAAGGGGTCAAAAGCCTGGTGAAACTTTTGCAGCATATATAACTGACCTGAGAAATAACGCTAAAATGTGCAGATTTGGTGATTTAAGGGATGCATTTATAAAGGACAGATATGTGTGGTATAAAAGATGATGCTGTGAGAAAAATTTTGATTTATGACAGTGATTTAACTTTGAATAAAGCCATTGAGATGTCAGATATACGAGCTCACAGAAAAACATGCAAATATGCTTACAAATGAAAGCAGCTCTAGATGGCACAGTGATAAAGTTCATGTTGATAGTATGCAGCAGGTTAATAGAAAAAATAGGCCCAAGCACATGGTAGGAAGTGTAACCCCTGCAGCACTCACTGATAAACCCCAGAGCTTTCTAGCAACTTCCAAAGTTTGCACAGTGATGCATAAGAGTGAGTCAGCAAACTCAAAGCATGGGCCCGGATCCAGTTTCACTGCCAACTTTCGTAATTGAGGTGGAAGCCATGAATCTAAAATGTTTAGCTTTTGGTCAACAATGCCAGAAATGCAATAAATGGAATCACTTTAAAAGGTTTTGTAAATTAAAAGGCCCACATTCTTTTATTAAAAGGCAACTTTTTAAGAAATTAGTTGATCAGTTAGACAATTGCAGTTCTACTCTATGTTGACGGTATGTTAGTGCTTCCTGAAACGGTTAATGCAATAGATTTAAGGGCAAAGAATGAAGTATTTTGTACTGTTCGGATAAATGGCAAACTCATACAGGTCAAAGTTGATACAGGTTCCAAGTGCAATGTTATGTCAGCAGAAACATTTGCCAGAGTGTGCAAATGTGAAAGGCTTGATTTGGCAAGGTGTGCAAAGCTTGTTGCTTATGGAGGTGAAGAAATTCAAACAGAAGGCTCAGTATTGCTTTCATGTTACTTCCAGCAGAACGGAAAAATTATGACTTATTATTTTATGTGGTTAAGAGGCATGTCCATTCATTATTAGGGCTCAGAGAGACTACTTACATTTAATAAGGAAGTCCATCATGTTAGCTTAAAAGACCACTACTGTAATTTTGCCCAGTACATTTTTCTACCTATGCTGATCTGTTCAAAGACAAACTAGGTAAACTTCTAGTTATGTACTCCATGAAGTTAGACCCAGAGGTCAGTCCAGTTATCAGGCCATCATGTAAAGTTCCAAACGCCATGCAGGACAAAGTCAAGGCCGAGTTAGCTAAAGTGGTGGGACAAGGTGTCATTTGTCCAGTTGAAACTCCAACTGAATGGGTATCTTCCATGGTGGTAGCTCATAAGAAAAGCTCAGATGACATCAGAATATGTGTTGATCCATGAGATCTGAACAAAGCACTAAAAACATCTCATCATCCAATGTGCACAGTCGAAGAAGTCTCAGCCTTGATGCCAAATGCCACTATTTTTTTCTGTCTTAGATGCAAAGAGTTCATTTTGGCAAATTCAGCTTGACAAGAAATCATCATTGTTCTCTACTTTTAGTACTCTGTTTGGCAGGTACAGATTTTTGAGAATGCCATCTGGGATAAATTCTGCAAGTGAAGTATTTCAATGAGAAACGGAGCAATTTTTTTCTGGGTATCCTTGTGCTATTATAGTAGACAACATACTGGTAGGAGGTCATGATGAAGCAGAACATGACAGAAACCTCAGAAAAGTTCTGGAAAGGGCATGTCAAGCGATTCTTAAGCTCAATGCATAGAAATGCAAATTCAGGCTACAAGAAGTGACTTATGTTGGTCATTTCTTTACAAGTACAGGCCTACAACCAGACCCTTCAAACCAAACAGCCATTCTTGAGATGCCAGCACCAGACAATGTTTAAGCCCTGCAAAGTTTTCTTGGCATTGTCAACTACCTATGAAAGTTTATTCCAGACTTGACACAACTATCAGCACCACTCAGAGAGCTGACATGTAAAGATGTATCCTGGTCTTGTTTAGAGCAACACCACGAACATTTGAGGTCCTGAAACAGAGAATTGCTAGTCCACCAACACTCAGACATTATGATGTTCAAAAGCCAGTAACACTTTCCTGTGACACTTTGAAATTTGTTCAAGGTGCAGTCATTCTACAAGAGGGTCAACCTGTTGCCTATGCATCGAGAACTCTTAACCAAACTGAGAGGCAGTACGCCCTGATCAAGAAAGAGTTTTTGGCAATTGTGTTTGCAGGCTTGAAGATCCATGATTATGTTTATGGTAGGCCTATCCAGACTGAAACAGACCACCAACCTTTAGTCACTACCTTGAGAAAACCTATGCATTCAGCCCAGCCAGACTGCAATGTATGATGCTGCGATTGCAAAAGTACAATTTTACTCTTGTCTACAAGAAAGGCAAACTACTTTATCTTGCTGATACATTGTTCAGAGCATCCAGAAACACCACAGAAGAACATGAGAATGAGAACCTTGATTTTGAAGTCATGGAAGTAAGACATTTTTCTTTCACACATCTTATCTTCATAGCCATAGATCCAGTTTTACAAAGGCTCATTCACTTTATCAGTCAAGGTTGGCCATCAAAGCAATCTAGTTTACTTCAAGAAGAGCAACCTTATTTTCCATACAGAGATGAGATTTTGGCTGACAATGGTATCATCATGAAAGGTCCAAAAGTGATTGTTCCAAAGTCCTTACAACCAGAGTACATTACTATCTTACATCCGGTACTGAATCTACCAAAAGAAGGACGAGAGAACTAGTATTCTGGGCTTCTATGTCACAAGACATTGATAGAGCACGTTAATCTTGTTCAGTGTGTAATAGTACAAAGCCACATCAACAGAAGGAACCACTTCAGCTTAACCAGCTTCCCGGACTACCATGTACGAGTCCACACAAAGTTATTTCTGACAAAGCCATGTAGTTTACAAGCCAACAGTTCAAAAGATTTGCTGAAGAAATGGGACTTTACTCATGTCACAAGTAGTCCAGAGTACCTGCAGTCAAATGGTTTTGCAGAACATGCAGTTCAAAGTGCAAAACTGTTACTAGAGAAGTCAAAATGATTTAATACTGATGTTTTCCTGAATCTCTTGAATCTCAGAAATGTTCCTCATGATAAACATCTTGGTTCACCTGCTCAGAGACTTCTGTTGAGACAAACCAGAACCATATTACGAATCAGTAGTCAATTGTTGGTTCAATGTGTCAAGAACAACAGGTTAGTGAAAGCCAATCTATTGAAAAAACACCTACCCCAGAGGTCTTACTATAATAAGACCAGCAAACTGCTCAATCCATTATGAGAAGGAGAAGGGGTAAGGATGCAAATGTCCAGCGGTTATGATTGGATTGGTTTCGTGAAGAATATTGGTCCAGAGCCGAGACTCTACATTGTGTAATCAGAAGGAGCAGTTTTTAGGCAGAATTAGAAGCATTTGAGATCAGTGTCTGAGCCTATAACACAGCACATAGCCTGTGAGAAAGACTCTATCTCAGAGTGAGTTGTCTGGTGTTCCAATTCCAGAGGAAGTTCCAGAGGACATTCCTGTTCCTATGATGAATCCAGAAGTTCCTGATATGAGTTGTGCACCGCAGACTGTCCCTGTTGCTAAATTTGGTCCAAACTGTTACGTTACGAGATACAGTCAAATCTCTAAGCCCTGTAGCTGATACAAAGCAACTTGGATATGAGCATTGTGTTTTGTTTCCAATGTATATACTAATGCATGTCTTCTCAAATATTGTTTTTTTCAAAGGGCAATTGGACATGAACATTATGTTTTGTTTCCAGTGTATATACTAATGCGGGTCTTTCTCAAATATTGTTTTTTTCAAATGGTAATCTTTTAAGAGGAAGGATGTACATCAAGATATGTATATAAACCATTTAGGAGGTACCCAAGGACTTGCACAAGTGTATAAATACTGAACATGTGCAAGCTAGACTGCCATTTTGTAGTAAGCAGTTGAGATGTATGCATGTATGTGTGTACGGTCTGTCTGTTAACTAGTTTGTTCACATTTAATGATGCTGCTATACATCCTGATGTGTTTTTATGCATTAAAGCATCTAAACGAAAAAGCCAGCCTTCTGGTCATATGTGTTAGACATGAATGAGTGACAATCTGAACTAGTAAAGTGTCTCGTATAGATAATTAAGAGGAGACCTTATTTAGCTATATAGAGCATTTAGAGATAACTATCTCTGGGAATGTTTGGGGTTATCAAAAAGAAGTGGAGAATCATCAGACAACCTGTGTAGAACATTCTATAGGAATGAGAAGTGTACTAATTGGTTCTCTGAGAGAGCAGCTGATGCATGGAATAGACTACCAAATTACATTAAAGTAAGCAGTAATTTACATATTTTTAAGAAAAGCCAGGGTATGCATTATGGGAACAACTGTTTTGATATATTGGCAGGGTAGAAGGGCATTATTGCTTGTACCTGAGATATCTGTATGGATGTATGTATGCATGTATATATATATATATATATATATATATATATATGTGTGTGTGTGTGTGTGTGTGTGTATGTATCTATCACCTCCTTAACACATACAATTCCAAATTCTACAGTTGTTGATACAAAATTTTTGTGTGTGTGTGTGTGTGTGTGTGTGTGTGTGTGTGTGTGTGTGGGGGTATTTTATTTTGTTGATAAGGATGACCGCCTTAATATTTTTTCACAGAGCTGAAAATCCCTGCCATGACATCATGAAAGACTGAATCACTGATGCCTCACTACCTAGATTAATGTACAGACAACTGTATTCACAAATTAAGTGCATCAGAAGTACTTTTGTACTTCCTAGAAAGACATGCTGTCAGCTAGTTCTATCAAATGGAACACCTCACACTGAAAATTTAACACAAGATAATGTAGTAGTAAAGCCACAATGTAAATAAAAAGCAGCTCCTCTAGACAGGCAAGTTATTTTGATTACCCACAATACCTTGCAGTTGTATATAAATCATTGCTCAGTATCTACCAGTCATTTTGTATAGAGTAAAATGAGTTAATAGTGAAATAAAAAAAAATGCAAGCAGCACACTATAATCTTTATGTTTTTGAAAGAAAACTTGCAACTTTATTGTGAGAAGTACAACTGAAATGAAATTAATTATATGGCAAAGGTACTTGCAGACATGAGAAATACACTTTAACTAAAACCTTCGGTGTAACAACATTATTTATGGTCATGCCCAGTATAATCCCTAGATTCAACTCCTTGTGCAGATAGTGCAGGGACACTTGCTGGGCAGTTTTTAGACACAAAAACATATAGGACTAAAGCAAAGTCTTTTAGTACTGGATTACACAGGCAACATGAGAAAACAAGGACAAATAACAAAATGTCTCCTGCTGATGGCACAGCTATAGACACAAAGAAGAGTTTTACCACATTTGTTCCAGTGCAAACTAATGATATAAATAAGGATTTCTATACTATACATATAAGTGTGTGTGTGTAAATTATATATATATATATATATATATATATATATATATATATATATTTATTTATATATTAGATATAGATATACAACATATATATTTGACACTGCCACAGACATACAGTATCTGTGTGTGTGTATATATGTGTGTGTGCATGTGCGATTGTGTGCGTGTATAAGTACATATATATATATATATATATATATATGTGTGTGTGTGTGTGTGTGTGTGTGTGTATATATATACACATACATTATATATAGATATACAAGATATATATTTGATAGTGATACAGAAATATCTGTACTATCTCTGCACATACATATGAACATGCATTTGTAAGATATATATTTAATATTGCCATATGCTTAATACCTGGTCAGAGGAGGAGTCATATGTTAGATTTGACTAGTCAAAGTTCTTTTAGTTTGAGTAACCTCATAGACCTCATGGCAGCTGGATTTTATAAGATGGATCCTTGGGAATAATTGAACAGAGATGAAGGTAGTAAGCACATACAGGCTTAAGGGTCATGCTTTACATCTCTTCATATTCAAAGGAAGAAGTATCATTATCACCCTATTTGTAATATGTATGTAGTACTTAAACAGTTGTCATTCAGTCTGAACTAATTGAAAGGTTATCACGTGATTATAGTCCTTAAACATTCCTGGTTTATTAGCCATGCACTGACATATAGGTCAGGAGCATTTCTAAGTTTTCTGCAAGGGTCCCTCAGTGCAGTGACAGTTTTAACACCTCTGCAGTAATGTGGGGGTTGGTGACTGTCAGTTCCTCTTGGACTACAAAGAAAACCATCTGCAAAGGCCTGCAATTTAGCTACTTTTCTGTCTGTAGCTGGAAAACTTCGAAGTATAGGGTAAAATATGCTCTGAGCCAAACATAAATGAGGGTGATTAGAGACAGAAAAGAAGCAGTCCTTTTACTGAAGGTATAGAAGATGACAGTGACTCTCACAAATCCCATTATATGCCAGTGGCATGGGAATTCAAGTTGCTTCCTTATGTCTGGCATGAGTCATACAAAGCAGACTTGAAATGCATTATGGGAAGGAGAACAGGTTGAGGAAGAACAAGATCACATTGATACAGCAAGCCTGACTGGTAGCCATGTTGTACAAGACAGGCTAAAATTACAAATAAAGCACTTAGAGTGATTTCTGAGGTGTTAAAAATGGGTCAGGAAACAAAGATAGAGTTAAGAAAACATTTTTTAGTTCTAGGCTGGAGTTTTCCTTTAAGGAAAAACAACAATTTGAATTACTCTGTTGGTTGTAGCATTTAATTTAGATGATAAACTAAAGAAGAGAGAAAATACAATTGCACCTTTTAAAACCCTCAGAAAATAAGAACAGAGTTTATCATTTGTTATCTTGTTTCTTTAGTAAGAAAACAGTTTAAACAATAAACAAGAATGAAACAGAAATAGGTACAGAACCATTAGCTTCAACATTGTATTTCAAAATTTATAATTCTTGTCAACTTACCTTACTTGCATCAACATGATACAATCTGTAGGATTCTCCTGTACTTTCATTAATTAAATCAAACTGATGTCGGTAACCCACACAGATCATGTTGTCATTCTCACCAGTAGGTCCATCGACCAAAGTCATTACCAAAGGAGGATCTGACAGACAAATTTCCTGTAACAAACCAAAATGTTTTATTATTTAATGAGCACATATATAACAAAAGTCACCAGACTGAGCAAAAAGATATATGTTTTCATTCTTAATTGAATAACTTTGCAGCATGGAATTGTTCTGAAAACAGTTTCTTATTTGAAACTTTGTCAGTCTGTGTTTCATTCATGGAATTCATAAATGCAATATTTTTTCAAAACCTTTGCAAAAGCATCAACAGTATAATAGTTGTGGTTTAGTGTTATAAAATACTTTAATCCAAAATAATTGTCATGTAGTAATATTAGGCGATATTTTGGAGAAAATTATCAGAATACTATCACTAGCAAGTGTAATAAATCACAAATAGTAAACAAAGTACATTAGAAAGATATTAGTTATTATTAGGGAATGTGAAAGCAGTAAAACCCAAACTACCACAAACGTGCTGCAGTGCACAAATGGCAACTAATCCATTAATTAGGAAAAAGCCTTTATTAAAATGATAAGTGCTTTCGCTCCTTCCACATAGAACTTCATCAGAACACATCAACCCACTCTAAACCACAATTAAATATCTTGAATTAAAATCAAATGTTGCAATTAAACCAATCAAATAATGAAATCAATTAAAAAATTAAAAATTACAATTAAATATTTTTACAAACATTTTCCTAATCAAACACCATAATATTTAAACTTTAAAATGGAATTGATAGAACAACTTTCATTTAACCCCAGGAAAGTAGTAGCATCTAGTCTTAGTTGCCATTTCAATTCACAACTTTCCAAATGTTCTTCAATAATTGAATCCTATGGGTCACAAACTATTTGTTGTAATACTAAAAACACAAACTAATGCTCGTTCTCCTTCTCAATAGGTTTATATAAATCAGTGGTAGTTTTTTTTTTTATGAATTTAAAATAAATGTTCATAAATATGCTCTTTTAACTTTCTAGAAGTTTTCACTACATAGAATGCAGGGCAAGATTTACATAGAGCCAAATAAACTACCATTCTTGAAATACAAGAAAAGTGACCATTAATTTTAAATGTTTCACCTCTTATTTGAAAACTACTATTTAATGATATATATATATATGGACAATGGAGGCAGCAGCCACACTTATACATACAGATACAATTCATGTTCTTCCTTATTATGGTAAAAACTTCATTCCATTTCCAAATAATTTTTAAATCACCTATCGCTTTTATATACTACACAAATCTTCTCTCCTAACTTACCCATTAATTCACTGTTCCCAAAAAAAGTAACCAATTCTTATATAAAACATCTGTGATGGCCCTACTGTCCAATGTAAATGTACTGATAAAATTCTTATTGTAGTCATACTTAGATCTTGAGGGGACTGTATTTATATATATATATATATATATATATATATATATATATATATATATACTATTTCCTCTTTATTGAAATGAGGAGTGATACATACAATTTATTCCATCTCTTCATAATCACTTCTTCCTTAACCTCAGTAATAAACTCAACAGGGTAACCCCTTTCACAAAACATATCTGCTAGAATATTACATTCCTTATAAAATACTTCCAAATCAAAAATCAATCTTGCTAGCCATATTAGCTGCCATTTCACCATAGCTTTTTTATGTTTAGGGTGCCAGCTGTTATAATGTAAAAAAAGAATTACAGAATGTTGGTTTCCTATATATACTAGACCAATAATTTTGATTGATCTATGTTTTAATTTCTATGCCCCCCAAAAAATATCTTATCATTGTTAAAATTTTGTAAATTTTAAGAACCCTACACTATTATTAATGTACTCAGTACATTCATTCAACCAAACATATGCATCAGTCTATAATATAAATATATCATCCAGAAACCTAATAGATAACAACCAAGAATTTGTAAACTCAATATTCATTAATTATCCATTCTCCAAGTGGGCCATCAGAAATTTTTTCCACACTAGTTTTTTGTCTAATGAATTGTCCATCAAAGTACATGAACATTTCGATATGTGTGAATTGAAATGGAAACTAAGGTTAGATGTTACTAGTTTCCCAGGGTTAAATGAAAGTCCATTTTAAGTTAAAATATTATGGTTTTTGATTACAAAAATGAGTGTGAAAATATTTAATTGTGATTTTAAATTTATTTGATTGATTTTGTTATTTGACTGGTTTAACTGTAACATGTGCTTTTAATTCAAGATATTTAATTATGATATTAAGTGGGTTGTTAAGTTCTGATGAAGTTCCATGTGGAAGGAAGAAAGCACTTAACATTGTAATAAAGTTTTTTTCCTGGTTAATGGATTAACTGTCATTTGTGCATCACAGCAAGTTCATGCTTGTTTGAGTTTGTTTGCTACTTGCTTGGTTATTTTCTGGGGTTTGTCTATGAGGTCCTTTACCGTTGGTGATACAGGAGCTTACAGGGGTCTGTTGAATGGCCAAGATTATTATAAAGCCATTGGTGATCTTATGATGCTGCTACAGCAAGTCAGTCAAAAACTAAGCCAGTCCCACAGCAATCTGGGTATGCACTGTTCATCAAGAGTGGATATTCCCCTTACTGGAAACAGTTTGGGTTGCCTTCTTACACAACCCACTCCTAACAGTTTTAATATGGGAGATCAAGTGGAATATAGTGTTAACAATGAGAGGCTTAACAACTGGAAAATTAACCGGTTTGAGTTTCGAGCTGGCATTTCTGCAGAACATTTTGGGACTCTTAAACAGCAATTATCTATTTTTGAAAAGAAATTATTAAAATTTAAGAAATTGTAATTAGAAAATAGTTGTTTGCCTACATGTACTGAACTGAATCAAGTTCTGAAAGGACTGAGATTATAGAGCTATCCTAACAGAGTGGCTAAAGGCTCTGAGTTCCATCAGAAACTTACTGGTTTACTTGATAGGACTGACTGTGACATTATGAGGTTGTTAGTGAAATATAATAATTTACAGATGGACTCTTGTCTAATGAAATTGACAATTTAAATAGATCTAGTTGTGGTGATTTGTTGTTTGAAAATCATGCCTCTAAGTACCATAGCATTTTTTTTAATATTGATAAAACATATAATGGTGTTATGCAGTATAAAACTGCCAAACTGAAGACAGACTATGAGGATTATGCTAAAGGAAAGGTATTTCCTGATCCACCTCTTTTCCATTTCACCAGACTGATTGACAGCAAAAATCATCCAATCGAGCAGAAAGTGGACATGACATCATTTAATCCTTGTACAGGGACTGGTAGTGAGCTCACCCCATTGGGAGAACCAATGGATAGGAGATCTGAATGGTTGAACAAGAATTACTGTTCGGGGGATAGCCAAACAGGGATTCAGTGTGAACGAGGAAGTTTTTCAGAAAGAAGAAGCTAGACCAAAGAGGAATTACAGGAGATGAACTGTCAGTTGCTCTTACTGTTTAGAGAACATTCTAATAAATTAGTAAATATTGTTTTTAATGATTCTAAGGACTTCAAACTTTATAACTATTATTTGAAGGTAATTGTGACTGCCATATTAACATTTTATTGACAAGTTTAACTATTGTACCACCAAGGAAAACCTGTGTGTCTAAAGTAATGACTGATTTAACACTTTATATTTTGAAGCTTAACCTTTCTCTTTGGTTTCCAGAAGGTGGTGTGTGTATGAATAATAATGTTTTACACAGAATCAGTTCACCCCCCCCTTTTATCACACTTTACAAATATTTGAGAAAATGTGCGAGTTAGCTATCAGATATATTCTAAACACACCAAATGTTTATAAGTTTTGTAATATGCCTAGATCTGACTTAGCACTGTTGAAAGAGATCTCTGGTGAGGATAATATCAGGGTCATGAAACCTGATAAGGGGGCTGGGTTACTTATTATGAATAGAGAGGATTATTCAGGTTTCATGAATACCTTGCTTATGGAAGACACCTATGAGGAAGTGTCCCATAACAAGTTTAACATAGCTTATTCTAAATTAGATTTAAACTTGAAAGATATGTTATTACAATGTCAAATTACTAAAAGTGAGTTTGATTACATGGCTAAAGATAAGTGGGTTATAGCAAATATTTTTAGGATCCCTAAAATATGCAAGCGCCTTGATAGCCCACCTCTTAGACCTATAGTGGATGCTACTAGGTCAAAAACTTATTTTATAGCTAAATTTTTGGATAATGTTTTGAAAGATGGTTTGAAAAACTTGCCTTATATTTGTAAAGATTCATGGGACTAACTGAGAATAATGAGTGAGGTTGAATTTAATATGGATGCTGTATTTTTAACAACTGATATGCATCATTTATACTCAGTGATTCCACATGAAATAGGGATCCAATTGTTTGAGGAATGCATCTATATTTGTACCTCATTCCCTTCAGTGAAAGTTAATACAATAATGCCACTAATGGAGATAGTTTTGAGAAATAATTTTATTTATTTCAAGGGACAATTATTTTGACAAACAAAAATGCTGTGGCAATGGGGGCTGCATGCACCCCCAGTTATGCAAACGTTGTGATTGCCTACTGGGAGAATGTGTATTTAATAAATAGTGAGTTTAAAAACTCTTGGTCATTATGGACTAGATTTCTGGATGATATATTTAGTTTATGGGCTGATACATATGTTTGGGTGAATGAATTTAATGGCACATTAATAATACTGCAGAGTTCTTAAAATTTACACAATTTTAAAAAGGATACGATTTTTTGGACATAGAGATTAGAAAGGATTATGCTAAACAAAATTATTGGTCTAGTATATATAGGATACTTACATTCTCTAATTCCTTTTTATATTATAACAGCTGACATCCTAAATATAAAAAAGCTGTGGTGAAAGGGCAGGTAGTACTGCTAGCAAGAATGATTTCTGATTTGGAAGCATTTTATACAGAATGTAACATTCTAGCCAGTATTGTAGATTAATGTGTGTGATGTACCTTTAAGAAGCTTTCCAGTGAGTCAGCACATGCATATAAGTATTGAGCATGTGCAAGAAAGAGTGCTAGCTTGAGCGATTAACCAGTGTGTGAGCACGGACGTATGGAATCAGTCATTTAGATAGTTTAAGTTTAATGTTCCTGCCATCTATCCTGATGTATTTCTATACAATAAACTACTTAAATGAACACCCAAGCCTTAACATCTTCTTAATGCACCTAAGAAGAGTGACATGGCATCAGAATGGGATCCAAAGTTACAGCCATGAAGCAACCGGTTAGAGTTGGAGGACTATACAGGAGTGGATCATCCCTACTGCTCAAATGACTCACAAAACAGGTCAGAAATGAATTCCAGGCACTAAAACTTGCTTAAATTATTTATTTTGCTATAAATATAAAACAAACCACTCAGAATGCTTAAACCAAATTTCTTATTAAACGAAATGTCTGAAACTGTAAAATATTGATAAAAATATTCAAAATAATTACAAAAATGTTTGAAACAATAACCGAATCACATGAAATGTACAAAAAAGGGGGAAAAGACAGTATTTTCTTGCTATGTACTACTTTTTTGTATTAATTAAAACTATTCAAAGTATCCAAAATGTGCAAAGTGTTTGCAAGTGTGTGCAGTATTACTGTGCAGTTATTTCACAAAGTAAAGTTGTTTCAAAGAATATTTTTCACAGTACTGTTATTTCAAGGCATATTTCATAGAATACAGCATTTTGAAGTGTTTATTGTGCATTTGAATATTATTACAAGTACCTGGTGTGTGTAAATGTTAGTACGTAATTTCAAGGGCCATTCTGCATTGTGTTTTACCATATTCTGTGGGCATGGCAGAAGATTTTTGCAGGCTCTCACTGCTTGTTTGATAACAATATTGCAGAAAATTGAAGAATGTTTGAGCAGGAATATGATATTTTTATACAGTCTGCTTTTTCTTACACAGATACACATACAAAGGCATTTATTCTGCTTTATTTAGCTGGTTCAGAAGCCACTGAAAGTGAGCGTTCATTTGTGTATGCACCTGTTGTGTTTGTAGGGGAGGGGTAAGACCGCCATAGTGTGGTACCGGCTGTTTAGAGAAATGTGTAACCCCCAAATTAATATTACAATGGACATGCACTTATTTCACACAGTGGATCAAAAACCTGATAAAACTTTTACAGCATATATAACTGACTTGAGAAATAAGGCTAAAATGTGCAGATGTGGTGGTTTGAGAGATGGGTTGATAAAAGACAGGCTTGTATGTGGTATTATTAATGATAGAGTGAGGAAGATTTTGCTTTGAGACAGTGATTTGATGTTAAATAATGTCATTGAGATTTGTCAGATATACAAGCTTACAGAAAAGCACGAGTATGCTTACAAATGAGAACAGGTGTGGAAGGCACAGTGACAAAGCTCATGTTGATAGTATGCAGCATGTGGTTAAAAGAAACAGTCCTAAGCACATGGCAGCTACTGCAGGTCCTGTAACAGTCCCTGGGAAGCCCCGAGTCTTTCCAGGAAATTCCAGAGCATGCTCAGTGAAGCATAAGGGTGAGTCAAGAAAGTCGAAACATGTGCCCCCAGCCAGCTTTATAGTCAACTTTTTAATTGTGGTGGAAATCCGAAGCCCAAAAGAGAAAGGTGCTTAGATTTAGGTCAGCAGTGTCATTCTTGCAATAAGTGGAATCATTTCAAAAGGTTTTTTAAATCAAATAAGGCACATTCATTTATTAAAAATGGGCATTCCAAGAGGCAAGTTAATCAATCAGAAAGCTGCGGCCCTACTTTTATGTTGATTGTTTGTCTGTGCTTGGCAAAACAGTCAATGCAGTAGATTTGTGGGCAAAGAATGAGATCTTTTGCACTGTTTGGATTAATGGGAGTCCTGTAGAGCTCAAACTGCAATATTATGTCAGCAGAAATATTTGCTAGAGTAGAAGCTACAAAACAACTTCATTTAACAAAGTATGCAAAGCTTGTTGCTTATGGTGGTGAAGAGATTCAAACCAAAGGCTCAGTAGTGCTTTCATGTTACTCTGCTGGTAAGAGCTATGACTTGCAATTTTTTGTAGTCAAGAGACCTGTGCAGTTATTACTAGGCCTCAGAGACAGTTTGAAAATGGGACTGCTTTCACTTAATAAAGAAGTTCATCATATAAGCCTGCATGATAACAGCTCAAATTTCACCCAAACTATTTTTTCTGAGTATGCTGATATTTCTGCAGACAAACTAGGAAAACTACCAGTTGTGTACTCTATGAAGTTAGACCCAGAGGTCAGCCCAGTTGTCAGACCAGCATAGAAAGTTCCAGTAGCAATGCAGAACAGAGTCAAAGCTGAGCTAGACAAAATGGTGCAGCTAGGAATAATTTGTTCAGTAGAAGAACCTACTGAAGGGGTATCCTCCATGATAGTAGCTCATAAGAAAAGCTCAGATAATATCAGAATCTGCATTGATCCAAGAGATCTGAAAAAAGCATTAAAAAGGCCTCATCATCCAATGTACACAGTCAAAGAGGTTGCTGCCCTCATACCAAATGTCACTGTTTTTTCTGTCTTAGATGCAGAGAGTTAATTTTGGCAGATTTTGCTTGACCAAAAATCTTCCTTGTTAACCACATTTGGTATACCATTTGGACGATACAGATTTCTGAGAATGCCATTTGGAATTAATTCTGCCACTGAAGTCTTTCAGCATGCAATGGAATAAATTGTTTTGGGCTATCTATGTGCTATTATAGTAGATGATATTCTAGTAGGAGTCAATGATGAAGTTGAACATGACAAAAATGTCAAGAAAGTTCTGGAAAGAGCATGTGAAGTGAATTTTAAGCTGAATCCTCAGAAGTGCAAATCCAGGCTTTGAGAAGTTATTTATGTTGGTCACTTTTTTACCAGTTCAGGCTTATGACCCGATCCTTCATAGCAAACAGCAATTCTTGAGATGCCAGCTCCAGACATTGTTCAATCCCTACAATGTTTTCTTGCCATGGTCAACTATCTAGGCAAGTTCATTACAGATTTAAGCCAACTTTCAACACTGCTGAGAAAACTGACTCACAAAGATGTAATTTTATCATGATCAGAACAGCACCAAAGAGTATTTGATGCCCTGAAACAGAAAATTGATAATCCACCAACTCTCAGCTACTATGATCTTAACAAACCAGTTACTCTTTCCTGTGATGCTCCTAAATTTGGTCTAAGTGCAGATATTCTTCAAGAGGGTAGACCAATAGTTTATGCATTGAGAACTCTTACCCAGACTGAGATGGAGTATGCCCAGACTGAGAAAAAGCTTTTGGCAATTGTGTTTTTATGTTCGAAGTTTCATGATTATATTTGTGGATGACCTATCCAGATTGAAACTGATCACCAACCACTAGTTATTATTTTGAGAAAGCCTATGCATACAGCTCCAGCTAGACTGTAATGCATAATGCTCAGATCGTAGAAGTACAATTTCAATCTTGTTTACACAAAAGGCAAACTTCTTTATCTTGATGAAACTTTAACCAGATCACCCAAAAAAGAAAAACACAGAACAGCATAATGATGAGCAACTTGATTTTAAGGTCACGGAAATGAGAAATTTTTCTTCCACACATTTTGATGAGCTCAGAACTCATAACAGCTTTGAATCCAATTCTCCAGAAGCTCAACCTCTTTATCCGTCAAGGATGGTCTTCAAAGCAATCTTGTTTACCAGTAGAAGTGCAACCTTATTTTCCATACAGAGATGAGATTTTGTCAGACAATGGTATCATCATGAAAGGTCCTAAAGTGATTGTTCTAAAATCCTTACAACAAGAGTATATTGAGATCTTACATCGTGGCCACTCAGGAACTAATTCTACCAAAAGAAGGGCAAGGGGTCTAGTATTTTGGCCTTCCATGTCAAGAGATACTGGGAAAATACTTTCATCTTGTTCACTATATAATAGTACAACCCCACATCAACAGAAAGAATCACTTCAGTTAAGCCAGATTCCTGAACTAGCTTGGTCGACAGTACCCAAAGATATCTTTGAGTGGAATGGTCAACATTACTTGGTGTTAGTAGACTATTATTCAAATTGGCTCAAGACTGACCTACTTTCCAACCTAACTTCCAATACTGTCATTACTAAGTTGAAGTGACATTTTTCTTTCCGTGGTAGTCCGCACAGAGTTATTTCTGACAATGGTGTACAGTTTACTAGTCAGCAGTTCAAGAGATCTGCAGAAGAGTGGGACTTTGTTCTGAACGGGCAGTTCAAACTGCAAAATAGCTGTTAGAGAAATACAGGCACGACAATACTGATGTTTTTCTCATCTTGTTAAATCTTAGAAACATTCCTAGTGACAAACATCTTGGTTCACCTGCCTAGAGACTTATATCAAGACAAACCAGAGCCACACTACCAATCAGCAGTAATTTATTGGTTCCTCATGCTAAGAACAACAAAACAGTAAAAGCCAAACTGTTGAAAAAGCATTTGTTCTAGAAGTCTTACTAAGATAAAACCAGCAAACCACTCAGTTCATTGAAAAAAGTGGAGATAGTGAGGATGCAGATGTCAAAAGGTTTTGATTGCACTGGATTTGTGAAAAGTTTGTGTCAAGAACCAAGATTGTACATTGTGGAATCACAAGGAATGGAATTCAGACAAAATCAAAAACATTTGTTACCAGTGTCCAAACCAGTGTTGCAGCATCTTGCCTGTGATGAAGACTATAGTTCTCAGAGTGACTTGTCCAATGTTCCTATTCCAGAGGACATTTGGTCAGCAATCCCCATTCCTGAGAAAATCCCTGAGACTCTTCAAGCACAACATTCCCCAGTGACTGTCCCTGTTGCTAAATTCAGTCCTATTACATTATGTCGCATTTTGAAACCTAGTTCCAGATACAAGGCAACCTAGACATGACTGTTGTTTTTCTTTATTAGTATCTGTATAATTGCATACCTATTCAAATGTCATTGTTTATATGAAACAGCTTATTAAGAGGGAGGATGTAGATTGTGCATGTGATATATCTTTAAGATGCTTTCCAGTGAGTCAGCATATGCATACAAGTACTGAGCACATGCAAGCAAGAGTGCCATTTTGAGTGAGCAGCCAGAGTGTGAGCATGCAAGTATGTAGTCAGTCAGTTAGTTAGATAGTTCATTTAAGTTTAATGTTCCTGCCATCCATCCTGATGTATTTGTATACAATAAACTACTTAAATGAAGGGTTCCTATTAAATGATCAAAGACACATTCTTTCGAATGCGTCTTGATCGAACTTGAAAGCACAAAAAAGCGAAATGGCATATTAGCAAATTCTTTCCCTGGGAAAGAAATCGCTTGGCCGCTTCCATTACTTTGCCCTTTTTGCGACTGTAGTGCGATCTCGGAATTGGTATATTTAAGTAGCCCACCACTTTATGTAATGTTTTAAAAATTTTTTTGTTTTTGTTTTGTGGAACAGCGATTTTTTTCCCTTGGAAAACAAATCGCTGTTCTAAGTGTTCGAGATTGTAAGCTTTCACTTACATGGGTTTGATAAATCATCATTCGCTTTTTTAAGCGTTCGATGATTTACCATAGACCCTTAAATGAACACCCAAGCATTGTCTTCTTAATGTACATAGGATGAGCGACAGATATATTTTGTGAAAGGGGTTACCCTGTTGTGTTTTTACTGAGATTAGAGAAGAAGTGGTTAGGAAGAGAAGGAATGGGTTTTATGTACCTCTCATTACTTCAAATAAAGGGGAAAATAGAATAAATATTAAAATCCCTTCAGGATCAAAGTACGACTCTAAAAAGCTTTTTATCACTACATTTACATTGGACAGTAGGGCCATCATGGATGTTTTGTATAAGAATTGGTCCCTTTTTAACTGGGAACAGTGAATTAGTGGTTAAGTTAGGAGAGAAGCCTTATGTAGTGTATAAAAGAGATAGGTCATTTAAAAATGATTTGGACAGTAGATATCAAGTTTTTCCCATAAAAAGGAAGAATATCAGTTTTATGGGTAATTCAAGAATGGAAATTTACTTGGCTCTGTGTAAATTGTGCCCTGCATTTTATGTATGGAAAACTTCTAGGAAGTTAAAAGAGTGCATTTATGGACATTTATTTGAAATTCATAAGAAAAAAACTACTATTGCTTTATATAAACATATTGAAAAGGAGAATTAACATCAGTTTATGTTTTTAGTATTACAGCAAACATTTTTTGACCCATGGGGCTCAATTACCGAAAAACATTTGGAAAGTTGTACATTGAAATGACAACTAAGGCCAGATGCTAACTACTTTCCCAGGGTTAAATGAAAGTTGTTCTATCAATTCCATTTTAAAGTTAAAATATTATGGCGTTTAATTAGGACAATGGTTGTGAAAATATTTAATTGTGATTTTTAATTAAATTGATTTAGTTATTTGATTGGTTTAACTGCAACCTGATTATAATTCAAGATATTTAATTGTGGTTTTAAGAGGGTTGTTATGTTCTGACAAAGTTCCAAGTGGAAGGAACAAAAGTGCTTAACATTTTAATAAAGTTTTTCCTGGTTAATAGATTAGTTGCCATTTGTGCACCACAGCAACTTCATGCTTGTTTGAGTCTGTTTGCTACTTGCTTGGTTATTTTTTGTGGTTTGTTCAAAACAGTAACACCCTATATGCAGGCAGTGAATATATCATCCGATGCAACAGTTTTTACTCCTTGTTTTGTGGTTCTATGACAGTTACTGCACTTATTTTTTCACACTGTTTAATTTGTTGTATTCACAAAGTGACTTCTGTAACAAGATAATGCATACAAAAGAACTTTACTATAATTAGCTATTGCATCAGTGCACCATTTAGTAGTCTGAAATACCCCAAAATGGGAATAGTAGAGGCTAGATCTATTCAACATTTTATTTCATTTGCATTGCTATTTTTCAGTATACAATAAATTGTCATTTTATGTGATACTACCAGGTTCATGTTTACAGCTGTTCTGCATCATAACAGCAAACAAGCATAAAATTAGATATTTGTTATTTTGTGTTTAGTATGAAATGCTCATTGTTTCTCAGATGATAAGGCCAGACTCAGAAAGGAAGCTTACACCTCTATTAAGGGGTTCCTATAAGGATGTGAAGAACAAATGTTCAGCTCATTGTTCATTGAAAATTACACAGTGAAGTGGTGAGCCAAAAAACTTAAAAAATATACTTGTTTACAAGGGGGAAAGCATCGCACCCAACAAAAAAAAAACTAGGTATACCAACTCCATAGCAACACCATAGTAAAGAAAAAGGGGAAAAATTACAGAAAAGTAGACCACCAGTTCGAGTGATATAATACTTGTGATGAAACTCACCACAACATAAAATGACTGATCTTTATCCACTCAGCTAATGGTGCAGTGGAATCACATCATTAAGCCACTGTTTCCATGGTGATAGTATGCTAAATGCAGAATGCTAACAGTAATTATACAATGACCCCCCATTAATATTCCAAAACGTGCATGTTGATTGGTCAGCGTGCCCGTTGTAAATCCAACTTATACTAATGGAAAAAGGTCCGGTCGCCCGGACTTTTTCCATTAGTATAAGTCTTTACTTTTTTTTGTGTTAGGCAGCAACAGAGAATGGAAGAGATCCATTGCTGTAATCTCGCTATGTTAAATGAATTTAACATAGCGAGATATCTTAAAAAAAAAAGCAACAGATATCTTCCTTTCTCCGTTCCTTTTTTTAAAGCTGTCTCGCTATGCAACATAGTGAGACAGCTTTAAAAAAGGGAACAGAGATCTTCCTTTCCCCTGTTGCTTTTTTTAAAGATATCTCACTATGTTAAACTCATTTAACATAACAAGACAAGTTTAAAAAAGCAACAGATATCTTCCTTTCTCCGTTGCTTCCTCTACACACAGCTCTGATGTACTGCGTAAGCATACGCATGAGCAGTACATCAGAACTGCTCCAGGATATTGAACAGCTGTGGAAGGGCAGCACGGAGGCATTATACAATGCCATTATTTAAGAAAAGTAAGTATTTTTTTTCTTAAATAATACCATTGTATAATAGCAATAACCCACTTCTGGGTGTAGCTAATGCTGTATTTACTCACGGTTGTCTTTGTTTGGCCACTCGGGCTTCGCCCTCGTGACCAAACTGCAGATTCATTCTGCCCCTCCACTGTCATCTCAACTGGTGTGTGCTGTAAGTCTGCATCCACTACTAGTTTTGCTGACAAAGTCACTGATTCATCACACAGTATGATAACCATGGTACCATTATCATCAGCAACCAGTGACCCACTGGCATTGGGCTTAATCTGATCTGCTGGATTCTGTCCCAGTGTCATCTGTGAATGCATACAACTAGCATACCTGTGGCAATGCTAAACACGTTTGTGACTCTCACCACCATGTGGCACACAGACTGCAATATGTCAATATATATGTGTGTGCGTGTGTGTAAATGTATATATGATTATGTAAATGGATAGCCTATGGAGACATATGTACCTTGTGGTGAATGTTATCACTGTTGTAGGCCTTAATTTCCATGGATGACATAGATTCATAGGTGTATACTAAGCAAATGACCACTGAGGCCTTTATAAGCCTTGCCATGCATCCTAATTGCATCCAATAAGTTTATGTGCCTTAGAGGTTATTTTAAGGGGTATATTTAAGCTAGAGCAAGATTTACAAGTCCCCTCTATACATTACAGACGTAGATGCTAGACCTGATAAGGATTTCTGATTTCCCATCCACTGGTCCAGGTCTCTCTTGAACAGGGTTAGGGAAGAGCTCTGCTTCACATGGATGGGAAAACTGTTCCCGAGAAGAGGAATTCTCAGAGACTCCTAACTGTCCCTCCAATATGTCCTATTAATGTCACAACCAACGTTTAAATTCCTAGATTGAGTAAATTTGATGCTATTCATTTTGCGGCTATGCAAAAGTTCAGTCAGAGTGGGATCCATGGATGCCTTGTAAGCCAGGCATAGTTTGTCCCTCAACAGTTTGTAAAAAAACAGAGTACAGAGATAGGGCTTTGAGGAGATCTGCATAGGATCTGATGTTTACACACCATATTCTTTCTGTGAGGAACCTCTGTGGACATTCCACTGCTGCAGGTACCTGGTCAGGTACATACTGGGGGGAGTGTTGTACTCAATGCTGGGCCATAAAGGCATATGTGCTGCTCTGAGTAAACAACTGTCACTGTCCTACATGAATGGAATGTACCAATACTCATCTGGGACACCCCATACAGACACTTAGGCAGGTACCTCTCAACCAGCAAAGATGAAAATAGAACCAAAGGCCCTTAAAAAGTAGGAACATCCAGCCAAAAATCCGGACATATAATTAGCATAAAATCTGAAACCAAATAGCATATAACTCTTCTCATTTTCAATAGGAATTTGGGATACTAATTAGAAATGTTTGAAAAACAGAGTGTGACAAAAACGTTGGAAAAATATGAGGCAGTATAAAATCTAATGAACTGCACTGCAAAATTCTACTCCACAAATTCATTTATTTTTGCTACTGAAAAAGGGGTATGTAAGACTGATATCCTCTTTCATTTAATTACTGGTGTCATCATTATGTTGACCATGTGGTGTGGTTTTGTGTGTACCAGACAGCTTCAAAAATCACACGTGATGAGAGGGATTTAGAAAATTGTATGAAGGGGTAAATCAAGCCTGAAAACAGGGATATACCTCACCTTCAAACACAGAGCTATCATAAATCATGCCTGAAAATAGGAACGTTCCTCTAAAACAGAGACAGTTGTGAGGTTTATCAGTAGTCCGTAATCACCAGCCCATCTCCCAAATCTAAACTGATGTCAGGTAT